>NC_056747.1:350865586-350926669 GCF_019279795.1 Protopterus annectens | reverse complement strand
ATTTATTTAATTTAGATAAGATATAATATAGATTATTTACCATAATTTGTGTATATAACAGCTTCTTGAAAGGAATGAATTTGATTGAATTTTCAATGGCTAGTTTCTTATTTTCTTCAGTCAGTGATTGATTTTTCGTTTGCCAATAGTCTGAAAATAATAAAGAATTCTGATGTTTTGCACTCATTACAATTTTATAAGTCCTAGAAATTGTTTTCCCTTTAATTGCAGGATTTTCAAGTATTAATTTAACTAAATCTATGTTCTGTAAGTCAGTGTGTATTTGTGAGAATTTAGCATTTATAAGATGATGAAGTTGGTTAAGGATAATACTAAATTTCATAGGAAGTTTGAGTTCAAGTCTCATTTGCCCCATGTTAGAGTCTTTCCATTGGTATATATCCCATATTGTGTAGTCTTTTATCAGGGGGTAATTTGTTAAATTTACTGGTTTATTATTTACAAGATCGGCCCTTCACAAACCCAAACTGGGTGAGGTCCAGCGTTTGAAGGTTGCCAGTGTCTTTGTTTATAAGTTCCATGATAATGCGTTTCATACCCTTGTAGATCGGGCTCGTCAGACTGATGGGACGGTAGCTCCTGGGATCCAAGGTGGATCCCCCCTTGTGGACTGGAATAACTGTAGCTGTGCGCTACTCAGTGGGCACAAAGCCTGAGGTGAGGCTATGATTAAACATGACACTTAAGTGAAGTTCCAGTTCATTTTGTAGTTCATGTAGTACACAGCCTGGGATGTTGTCTGGTCCCATGGATGCTGTATTCTTAGCTTTGGAGAGTGCAGTTTCTACCTGTGTGGCCGTGATTACTGGAATCTGGCAATCTTTTGGTATTGAGATGGATCCTTTAGGGGGTGAGAGTGGGGTGAAGTTGGCTTGAATCGATTTGCTAGGATGTTGGCAATATCCTTGGGATCAGTATACAGGTTTCCTCCCTTCCAGTGTTGTCATTCTTCAACCTCATATGGCTGTATTTTCTGTCTGGCATTGCTATCTTGTCCCTTGTTCCGAGCACTTCCTAAAGCCTTCTCTATTCTTTTTAACTAGTTTCTCTTTCTTCACTGATTTCTCTCTTTTTGCTATGTTGCTTATGCTAAATTTAATTCTCTATCCCATCCTTTTCTACTTCAGTTTAAAAGCACAAATGCCTTTAAACTAAATGCTTGATATGGCCTTTTGTGGAAACCCTTGCGAACAACTGTTAGGTTTGCCACAATTTGTCATGCTGTTTTTTTTTATCTTATTTTCTTAACTTGTGTTTTATTTTCTACTAGCTGTACCCACCACGTGTTGCTGTGGCTCAGTCTGGTTAAATGGAAAAGAAAGAAAAGAGAAAGCGCACGTTTCTAATATGCTTAATTTCACAGTACTTGTGGGTATACAATATTTTTTGTTGTTCCATTGTCTGTGCAGATATAGAGATTGTCTGGTTTGCCAACTCTAGAACACGCAACATATAATTGTCCATGTGAGAAGCAATCTGTGTGTAGATCTAAACCGCACAATTCTAAAGATTGGCCCTGAGCTTTGTTGATGGTGATTGCAAATGCCAATCGAATTGGGAATTGCAATCTCTTAAATTGAAATGGCATATCCATTGGAATCATAGGAATGCGAGGAATGAGGACATCTTCACCTTTGAAAGGTCCTGTCAAGATTGTTGTTTCTATGAAGTTGCTCATTAATTTTTTTACTTCAAGCCGCGTGCCGTTGCAAAGCTTTGGCTGGTTGATATTTCGCAACATGATAATTGGCACGCCGATTTTCAATTGCAGTATGTACGGTGGCATCCTGGCAGATCGAGTGAATTCAAAAATTCTGTTGGATAATTAACCGCTTCATCTGCTTCCACAACAGTGTCGACGGACTTGTATTTGACTGGCTCGCTTTGAATGTTAGACTGAATAATACTGTTAAGTTCGTAGACGTCTTTGTTCTTGGCCACAAGAATAGCTCGATAAGTCAGCCAATCGTGATTCTTATAATTGGTTTGAATATTGGGAAATACTTTTTCAACCAATTCTTCTTTTGACGTCACTAAATTGCAGAAGTTATGAGGCAATGAAATTCGTCCTGAGGTCAGATCAACCGGCACCTTTCCATTCCCAATTTCCAGCAATTGATGTGAGAATATCTCAGCTGATCGATCGTTTTGCAGCTGGACAAGCATATTTGTAGTTAATTTTAACGTCTTTATGTGTCGCCACAAAGTAGAGTATTTCAGGCAAGCATTTATTTTGTTCGCTGGTGTCGATCGAGGAGAAAGAAGCAGATCTGAAGCCGTGCACGCAACCGTGCATACTCAAGTCTGGCTGCACATTGCTCTGCTGCTTCCTCAGCACGTATTTGAGCCATTCTTTGTCTGTTTCACTCGTTCGCTGATGCCCATTCTTCCTCAGTTTGATTTGCAATTACTTGTCGCACTGCTTCCACTCCACGAGTACGAGGACCTAAGTTTGATCTTCTGCGAGGCATTATTTGGATGAACTAAGGCAGATCGATTGCACTGAAAAAGAAGTAAGAAAGTTATAACAAAAACATATAACACTGCATATTTGTATACAAATATATAGAATCCATAGTAGATATATAAAAACACACGCGTATTCGAATGCAACGTGTGACATCTATATAATAGTAAGTATATAAAAACACGCACGTGGTCGAATGCAACATTGTATGGAAACTTCAAAGCAATTGGTGAAGAATTTTCGGAGATTTTGAACAAACGAACATTTACATTTTTATTTATATAGATTAGTAAATTAGGATTTAGGTGTAACGGTTGTATAAGGGCAAAAGCGTCAGCTAATTGCAATGATTTAAATAGTTTCTGTGTTGTGAGAGTCATGTTTTTAATCAGTGGGTGTAAATTCTTCTTGTATATGCTAGCCTGGTTTAAATTCAAGAATGGTAAGGATTTGATATTACAGCCAAGGGATTTCAACTGTTCATACCAGATTTTGGTCCACTGGGGTGTCCAAGTATTTATATATGAGTCATAACTTATTATTTGTATTAGTCTGTATACA
The DNA here is from genome assembly GCF_019279795.1 of Protopterus annectens. Taxonomy (NCBI): domain Eukaryota; kingdom Metazoa; phylum Chordata; order Ceratodontiformes; family Protopteridae; genus Protopterus; species Protopterus annectens. Next base: position 350,923,620 of record NC_056747.1, on the reverse strand, counting down.
GTAATTATACTATAGTAAAGCTTAAAATCAGGTAACCCCAATCCCCCCTTATCTTTGGCGAGTACAAGTTTTGCATATTTAATTCTGGTAGATTTGAGATACCATAAGAATCTTGATATAGCTTTTTCCATGGCAAGGAAGAAGTTTTGGGGAATATTTGAAAAGGTAGCATTTAATTGAAAGAGTATTGTTGGTAGAAAATTAATCTTGACAACACTAGCTTTTGACAGTCGAGACATATTAATGTTCTTCCATCTATCCATATTGTTTTGAATAGTAGTCCATGTAGTTAGTAGGTTATTGTTTATAATATCTTTAAAGTCTGAAGTAAATATTATTCCTAGATATTCCTAGATATTTTATCTGGTAGTTTATTTTGATCTCACTCATAGGAAAGTACAATTCTTTATGCCCTATAGGATTGAGGGGAAATATGTGTGACTTGTTTAAATTTAAATTATAATTTGAAACTACCGAAAACTCATCAATAACTTTAAGTATTTTTGGGAGGTCAGTAGTGGGAAGTTGGAAGTATATATTTAAGTCATCGGCAAAGGCCGAGTATATAAGATTTGTATTGTGGATTCTGGGAATATGATGAAAGTTTTTTTGTGAAATAAACAGAAGGAGAGGTTCTAGATAAAGATTAAATAGGTGGGGCGAAAGAGGACATCTTTGTCTTGTACCACTGGATAAGAGTATAGGGTTAGTTATAAGTTTATTTACCTGTATAGTGGTAGAAGCTTTCTGATACAGAACCTGGATCATTTTAATGAATTCTTGAGGAAAACCATTTAAAGGCAGTATATTAAAGAGAAAGTGTAAGTTTACTCTATCAAAAGCTTTAGTTGCATCTACTGTAAGGGCATATCTGGGACAATAATCCCTATTAAGTACTCTTACAATGGTATCTAAAAGGAGGGTGTTGTCACTTGTTTGCCTGTTTGTCATAAAGCCCATTTGTTGTTGGGAAATAATAGAGGGAGTATATTCTTAAGTCTATTTGCTATAACATGGGCTAATATCTTAAGATCAGTGTTTATGAAGGCTATTGGTCTATAATTTGCTGGATCTGTTGGGTCAGAATGCAGTTTAGGAATCAACACTGTCTTGGAGTTATTTAAGTATTTGTCTGTTATACCATATTGTATTATATAGTTGAAAACTTTTAATAACACTTTGGAGATGGCAGAACTAGATGGCTATGAATAGCTTATAAAAATCTGATGTGTATCCATCAGGCCCAGGGGATTTACCTAATTTTAGTTTGTTTACTGCAGCTTTTATCTCTTTTAAATGTAACAGTGATTTTAAGAGTTTCCTTTGATCTTCTGTAATTTGTGGAAAGTTTATATTATGTATAAAATACTCAAATCTGTCTGTAGATGATGATAAGGGTATATTGTATAATTTCTTATAAATATCTTCAAAAGCGTCCACTATATCTTGATCTTTATATTTCACCTGTCCTTCATATTTTATTTCTTTGATCCTAGGAGGTCCACTTTTTATGTTAATTAGATTAGCTAGGAATTTTGATGGTGTTTGAGCCCATTCTGAATATTGATATATTGACCTTAATTTTAAGAAGGAGATATTTTCTAAATAGTGTTTGTGTAATTGTTTTTGCCAATCAATTATTTTTCCTCAAGTTCTTTAGAATATTTTTCCTGACGTTCTAGTTCAGCAGTGTTTATTTGACACTCTAGTTCATTCTTAAGATTGTTATACTTTTTTTTGAGCCATGCAGATTTTTGAATAATAATGCCCCTGATGACTGCCTTGGTAGCCGTCCATTGTATGTCATATGGAATTTGATCAGATATAAAATCATTTTGAAGTTGGGCTAGCACATTCTGAATTTCTTGTGTAGTTTCTTGATTTTGTATAATTTTAGGATTTAACGTCCAGGTATTGAAATAGGAAATATTTTGTTTATGAGCTTGAAAGTTTATTAAATGTCTAATTTTGGAATGATCTGAAAGCGTTCTAGGTGATACAGCATAATTTAATTTGTTAGAAAGGAAAGCAAGGGAAATTAGAAAAGCATCTATCCTGGACCAAGTTTTATGAGTGACTGAAAAGAAAGTGAATCTTGATATTGTTTTATCATATTGAAATTTAACATAAGGGTCAACTAGTTCAAATGTATTTTGTAATTCTTCAAGTGTTGTAGTGGTAGATTATGACTGTCTGTTTTTATTATGCAATCTATCCTTATCTAGATTTAGTAAAGCATTCCAGTCCCCACCTACAATAAACAGATGATTTGGATATTTGGCTAATATATTAAAGATTTCATAAATGAAGAGCTGTTGATTTGAGCAGGGGCTATATATATTAAGAAAGAGTAATGTTTTTTTTAAAGTATGATATTCAGTAGTAAATAATACCCATCTTCCCTTTGAGTCAGCTTCATAGGAAGTAATCTCTCCTTGGAAGGATTTATTTACTATAATGGCCACTCCCCTGGACAAAGAACTATAATTTGCAGCAACTATTGTTTTAACCCATTTTCTTTTCCTTTCCCTAACCCAAAGTTGGTCATCTAAGTGAGTTTCTTGCAAGAACGTTATATCAGCCTTAGTTTGGTATGTGAGGTGCATGATTAAATTTATTTTCTTTTTATCTACCATCCCTTTAACATTCCAAGAGTCTATGGTTATCATTTTTTATTAATATTGTTGAAGTTTCTCATTAGTTGATACACAGAAATACAGTTATAAACTTTTTCTGTTAGTGTATTTATCTTAAGAATAAATGTTGTGACTTCTATACTCCTAAACTCTAAATAGATGCCTAACCACCCATCCCTCTGTATTTGTAAATGTGCATGAGTTAAGAAACTAAAAGAAACTATTATTTTTAACAACAAGAAGTAGATATATATCAGAGGGATGTCAATAATACCCATACTATTCCAAATGCAAACAGTCATCAGCTAAAAGACTGTGCCCATCCCGCTCCTTTTATTACTTATATACTGCATATTAATTTTCAGACTTCTTAAAATATTATATTAATTGTACCCTTAGATATTATATAGAGAAAAGGAAAAGTAGCTTTTATAAAAAAGTTTTTTAGTAACAGCAACATATTATAATTCTTAACATTTCAAGAGTTATTAAAGAGTTAACAAAACAATATTTTCAAAAACCAAGTACAATATATGTATATTTAAAGAAGGCATCATTTAAAAAATTCAACAACATTTGCATTATTCTTGCTAACAGCAACTAACTGTGGTTCTTTAAAATGTATTGAAAACCATACAAGCATTCATTGTGAACTCATATTATTAATTAACCAGTGTCATCTAATGGACAAACAGGGGAAAAAAAAGGAAAATGTTTTTGTACCTTGCTCATAGACACCTTTAAAGGTAACTCAATGGTTATGCCAGCAGAATAATGATTATACATTTTAAACATTTAAAGAAGGCAGCACTTTAAAATGCAACGGCATTTGCCTTATTCTTACTAACAGCAACTAACTGTGGTTCTTTAAAATGTATTTGAATTTCATTTAACATTGCACTGGCAAAAGCCATATAGATCCATCATTGTGTACTCGTATATTAATAATTAACCAGTGCCATCTACTTGAACAAACAGAGAGAAAAGAAAAAAAATGTTTTTGTAACTTGCTAATAGACACATTTAAAAGTAACTCAATGGTTATGTCAGCAGAATAATGATTATACATTTTAAACATTTAAAGAAGGCAGCACTTTAAAATTCAACATTTGCCTTATTCTTGCTAACAGCAACTGTGGTTCTTTAAATGTACTGGAATAAGAAGTTATGTACCTACCATAACGTTCCATGTTAGTTGTCTTCTCTCGCCTTCTTTCTTGCTGGATGGGTTCGGAGCCGATCCTCGGCTCTGACTCGGCACTTGCTAAGCTCGAGAGCTAATTTTACCAGCTCGAGGCAACCCTATATCCCATGATGCAAGGCGTGACTACCCCAGATCTCGTTTGGTAGCTATGAAAAAACCCTGCCAGTAACCTTCTTCCCAGAAAGGAAGAAGAAGAACTAAATGTGGAAAGAAACAAAGCAAATAACCACTAGAGACTAGTGACACTTCCTACTGGGGCCCATAGGAAGAATGAACCGTACCCAGAGAAGAGTACAACTTCAAGGTCTGTCCAGGCTAGGGGGAAGGAGGGAGGGACGCAAGAAAGAAGGCGAGAGAAGACAACTAACATGGAACGTTATGGTAGGTACATAACTTCTTAATGTTAAGTTGTCAAACTCGCCTTCATTCTTGCTGGATGGGACCGCGTCCCTAGCACCTCTATCCTGGGTGGCTCAATGGAACAGACTCTTGAGAACTGTGGAACCAAACCTAGCCCTGTCCCTGGAGGCCAAGTCCAATTTGTAATGAGAGACAAAGGTGTGAGGAGTGGCCCAAGTGGCTGCCGCACAAATGGTGTCAATAGGTAGCCTATCCTGAAATGCTGTGGAAGTGGCTAGGCACCTGGTAGTATGTGCATTTGGTTTCGAGGGCAGTTCCTGAAGGGTATAATTACTCCTTTTCTGCAGTAAATTTTAGGCCTTGGCTCTGGCACCATTTATTTGTCTGTGTCAGACCTTCTGGAAAATATCTACATCTTTGGGGTATTCACTGATTGTACCCAGCTTGCAGGTGTCAGCAGATTTGGTCAGAGAAAGGCAATCTACAATTACCTTGACTTTTAGAAGTATATTCTGAACAAGAGAGGTCCCAGTACCAAGACCTGTGGGATACCACTAGTAATAGGCCTCTTGGAAGAGCTGAATCCCCCCCCCCAACTTCATGTGTCCTATCCGTAAGCCATTTGGCTATCCTTCAGGTGACATGGGGATTTGTGCATAAATTTGTGAGTTTGTCTATAATACCAGAGTGAGGTATTGTGTTAGATGCATTTGCCAAGTAGAGGTAAGCATTGTGCACTATGTTGCCCTCAGCCATGCTTTAGTGACCTTCTCAAAGAAGTCCGTTAGGTTTAGTAGACATGACCTACCTTTGATGCAACAACACTGAAATATAGCCAGTGTTTGAAGATTTCCATTGTCTTTGTTTATCAGATCCAGAATAATTCTTTCCATGGCCTTGCATATAAGACTAGTCAAACTTATGGGTCTGTTGTTCCTTGTGTCTGCTGATGGTCTCCTTTTGTGTAGAGGAATGACTGTTGCAGTCTACCATTCCCTAGGGACAAAGCTTGCCTGGAGATAGTGGTTTAATACTGAAATGTCAATAGGTAATGCAGTTACTTATGCAAACAGTCAATCGCAAATCAAAGAACACTCAGCACAAGTTCTCTCTTTCATAGACACTTTTATTAACACACGTGTGGAAGACCCAAAATCAATATAGGGAGTCTTCCTGAACAAAAGAACTGTGAGCTTATATACATTTAAATAATACTGATACTAAGTTAACTAGGTGCACCAATAGACAATAAAGGATTTGCATATACCAATCAGGTAGTTCCCCGTAAGCATCAAGACACACCTGAATACTTATTGCTAGGTAGAAAAAGAAAACTGGATACAAGTCCATATAAGGACTTGTTTCCTTGGCCACATAACTTTTGATCACAGTGTTTGCTTACTCTGTGCACTCAAGCACGTACTCTTAACCTTCAATACACCTGCTTTTGACCTTTCAGATTTTACAGTCCCCCATTTGATGCTGGTTAAGCATCACCATACAGTCTAGAAAACATTTTTCCATAATTCAACATTACCATAACATCTGAAATCTCAGCATTATTGCACATGTTTACTTCATTACTTTTATCTTTAAAAACTGGCATGTAAAACTGTGATTGAGCTTTTGCTGCTTGGCAGCCAATAGTTTACAAATCAATGTCTTTATTAAAAACAAAAGCAGAAAGGTTATTAAGGCAAGTATAGCAATTAGCATTAGCAGCTTTAGTATGCCACCTCCCCAGCTGGAGAATAAGTTAGTCAACCATCCCCATGTGGAGCTATCAGCTTCCTTAGCCTCTGACAGGTCTGACACCTTCTGGATCACCTCCAAATGGCTAGTTATCACATGTTGATTGTCAGGAATAAAAGTACAGCACTCCTCATGGATTAAAACCCAAGTACCCCCTTTAGCCGCAAGTATGAAATCAAGAGCCATACGGTTTTGTGAGACCACAGCTCTAATGGCTGTCAGTTCATCAGTTATAAGTTCCAGTGCTGAAAAAGTTGCATTGCTCAGGGTTTCAAGGAGTTTTGACAGTTCTCTCAGTTCCCAAATTGATTTTACTGACCCATAAGAGGGTATCATGCCAGCCCAGGAAATGACATAATCCCCGAGGTCCATATGTGCTAACCCTTTAGTGCTGGCATGGGCAAGATTGTGATGGTAGATCCAGGATGCATCCACCTTAACCACATGGTTACTAGGAGCCTTCACTTCTCAAATATTTTGGATCTTTCCCTGGGGTAATGTATATACATGTCGTATGGCCAGGACTAAATAACCCAGAAAACAGCTGCCAGACCAATTCTCAGGTAGCCATTTATATGCTTTTTTCAGCAGATAAAGTAGCAGCCATCATTTAAGATTATCATTGAGACATTTTCAGAAACTTTATTGTTAATAACAGTGTGGAAAAATACATTAAAGCCCAGGTCATCCTGCATTTGAGAGTACTTAGAGAGGTTATGTCTCTGCATGTTGTCTTCAAAAATCCATTCCTGCTGATGAAGTAGTTTGTGAGTGTTATTTAGTCTTTTTGATGTCACTTTCTTTCTGGCCATACCCTGTGGGCACATTCTTCGATCAGAAAAAGACACTTCTCTGTCCCTTGATTGATTTGCAATAGAAGATATAAGGATGGCATGGCAGACTCTTATGATAGAAGTGTCACAACTACTCCACCCCACTTTTTTGGATCCATTCTGTTTAAGACACAAAATGCCATGCTGGTGAAAGGCCAATGAATGTGACACAGTCTTATTAGGATGTGACAACAATCCCCCAGTAAGACTGGTTAAAATAGGCTGGTACATAGAGGTGTTGAGGGAAAAACTCGTAAATAGAATACTATCATGCGTAGTAGGAATCGAGGTGCAAAAACTAACAATTACTGATATTGAAAGAGGAGGCATACATCAACTTGAAGGCATGATACATGTTAAAGTTCAGGTGCCAACTAGTTGTTCGTCGGTGGACATGAAGGTGTGGGGTGGTTACAAGACCAGTGAAAGTAGCTGAAAAAAGAAATGGCCACAGTATCAAAAGTAGGAGTACAAGAAGTGTGCTGCAAATACATGTACAATGTTTCTGAGGGAATGAAGTGGCCCACAAGGAAGGCTGAGATTGCAGTTGTACAGTTGCACTAAAGGGGTGAAGAGTCTTGAGTGAAGCGTCAGTTAAATCCATCAGGAGGTGCATAATAGCGGGGGAGGCTGTGGTCATGGCTAGAAGAGTAAAATAAAGTTCATGACTTTAAGGGGGTGGTTTAGTGTGGCTTCGGGTGCGACGTGCAACAGGTTCTGGAATGTCTTAAGGTGAAGAGAAAGAAAGTGGTTGTTGATCTTCTGAAGGCACAATTTTCTTGACTTGTGACACGTGTATCCAGGTAGATGATCCTTGTAGTCAAACAGCAGAGGAGGTGGTGAGCAAAACCGGGTAGGGACCCTTCTAATGGGGCTGGAAGGCTGTTTTCTGACTGAAGGATTTAACATACACTCAGTCACCTGGTTGAAGGTGATTTGCCAGGTCAGGTTTGGGTAGAGTTTGAGCTTGTATAACCTGACAGTGGTGATGCTGTAAAACAGAAACAAGAGATTTGCAGTAGGACAACAAATTAGCATCATGTAACTTACAATCAGAAAAAGGAGGTGGTCGGATGAGGGGCATACGAATAGGTCGACACATAATAATTTCATGTGGAGAAAGACCCTTGGAGTGATGAGGTTGGACTCACATGGAGAATAATACTAAAGGTAGTGCTTGTACCTAGGGGAAGCCTGTTTCTGCAGTAAACTTAGACAGGTGTACCTTGATGGTTTGATTTGCCCTTTTAATAATGCCAGAGGCTTGAGGTCTATAAGGGTAATGAAACTTTAATACAATACCTAACATTTTGCAAATTGCTTTTGTCAACTCTAAGAAAAAGTGCATGCCTCTGTCAGAATAAATATAGCACAGTACCCCCAAAATGGGAAATAAACTCAGTGCATAGCTTCTTAGCAACAGAAATAACATCATTCTTGGCACATGGATAGGCCTCAACCCAGCCAGAGAAAACATCAATTATAGTAAGAACATATTTGAAATGTGCAGAAAGAGGTAGTCCAATGAAATCCCATTGTAGGGCACAAAAGAGACCTAATGGTTTTGGTAGATGCTGGGGTGAGACCTGGTGCCTTTTGAAATGTTAAAGAAAAAAATGAGCATTAAGGAGTGGAAAAACATTTAAAACAAACAAAACACCACTCCAGTGTCTGACCAGGCCACGAGCCCCAGAAGTAAGTATCAAATTCAAACTAGGGGGAGCCAAAATCCACGTTTAATAGTAAAAGCTGAAAAATACAGCAAACTTGAGCAATAGCAGTAAAACAAGTCAAATGATAGAACAAGTCAGGTCTGCAAACAGATTAAGCAACTTGACACAAAATGGTGTACAGATTCTGAAAGACCAGGTGCATACCAATCACATTGGATCAGCTTAATTAGTGAATTCTGGCCCAAATGAACAGGAGGATGATAGGTGCAGATCAATTGGTATAAAAAGGCTTTTGGTGCTACAGGGCACCCATCTGAATGTCTCCAGATGGAGTCTTCACCACGTTTACAATTTGCATGTATCCACTGAGTCACCTCGGAAATCTGATGCACTGTTCTGTAGATTCAATAAACACTGATTTGAGAAAGTAGACATTTGCAATGCCTGTTGAAATACACACAGCTGCATTGTTTGTCCCTCTACAGAGGTGGAAAGAGCAGCTTGTTTCGCAGCCCAGTCTACCACAGTGTTTCCCTTACTTTCACAAGGGTCAACAGACTGGTGGGCTGCAATTTTAATAGCATCAACTTGTTTTGGTAACAAAAGATGTTGTGACATGTCAACATAAAATGCATTCTTGATAATAGTACCACTAGATGTAAGGAATCCCCATTCTTTCCATAAAGTGCCAAAGTCATGTACTAAACCATGTGCATAGCAGGAGTCAGTATGTATATTGACTGCTTTGTTCTTGGCCAATTCGCAGGCAGTAGAGAGAGCCACTAATTTGGCTACTTGAGCTGATGAACCAGGTGGTAAAGTTCCAGTTGACAATACAGAGTTTTGTGAGCAGACAGCCCAAGCAGCTGACAGCTGTCCATTTTGATTGCGCAGAAAAGACCATTCAACGAAAAGTACCAGATCTGGATTTTGTAAAGGGATGTCCTGAAGGTCTAACTTAGGAGGAAGAGAAGAATTAACAACAATAAGACAATCATGGGGTTCACCCTCATCCAAGGTGGGGATTAATGATGCTGGATTAAGTGGCGGGCATCTGACAATTTGGAGGGCAGGGTTAGCAAGTAAAATCAATTCATATTTCATCAGTCTAGAGCAAGATAAATATTGTGTTTTTGTTTTTAAGAGTAAGGTGTGAACTGCATGAGGGACAGCTAAAAAGGTATTGTGTCCAAAGGTAATGGAGGCTGCAAGGTCCATTAGGACGGCTGCAGCTGTGACTGCCCTTAGGCATGCAGGTAATCCAGAAGCTAATACATCCAATTGGGTGCTAAAATATGCTATCAGTCGGTACCCTCCAGTGTGGTGTTGTGCTAAAAATCCAATGCCATCTTATTTCGTTCACCGCAGAAAAGAATAAACAGTTTCAGTAATCTGGTAGGCCTAGGGCAGGCGGGTTGGATAACTGTATCTTAAGCTGTAGGAAAGCATTCTTATGTTTCCCCTGACCACGGAAGAGGCTTGGAAGTATCCTTCTTCAATAAAGCAAGTAAGGCCTGAGTAATTTCTGAGAAATTAGGGACCCATTGCCAGCAGTAGCCCGCCAGTCCAAAAATCCATGGAGCTGGCACTGGGTAGTAGGATGGGGTGCATTTTGGATGGCTGTTACACAGGAGGGCAAAACTCTCTGAGCACCGTGTGAGATTAAATGACCCAAATATTTATCTTTGGGTTGGCAAAACTACAGTTTGGATCTGTTCACTTAAAAGCCTGAAGAGCCAAATACTGCAAAATGCCAAGGGTGTCTCTTTGACATGCTTGCAGAGTAGTAGGGGCAATGAGTATGTCATCAACATACTGCACTAGTGCTGTTTCAGCAGGAAGAGCAAGGGCATCCAACTGCTGCTTCATTTCTCTGGAAAAAAGCATAGGTGATTCTACGTACCCCTGGAGGAGTCTAGTCCACGTATATTGCTGCCCCTGGTATGTGAGTCCAAAAAGATACTGACTATCTGAATTAATCAGAATAGAGAAAAATGCAGAAGCAATGTCTATCACAGAGAAGGTGGTGGCAGATGGAGGGATGCAGCTCAGGATAATTGCAGGATTAGGCGCTATAGGGAAAGCAGGTAGGATGGCCTTGTTAACGGCCCTAAGGTCTTGAACAAACTGATACGTCTCCCTGCCTGGTTTCTTGACTGGTAGAACAGGAGTATTGCATGGGCTAATGGTAGGAACTATAATGCCTGTTGCAATAATGATTGAATTACTGGAGCGATTCCTGCTTCTGCCTGGGCAGAAAGAGAGTATTGAGGCACTTTGGGCAAAGCTGCATCAGGCCTCAAGGTGATTTTAACTGGATCCGCATGACAGAAGATGCCAACGCCATTGTCATGGACGGTCCATAGTGACACAGGAAGAGCATCTAGTGAGGGGTGGGAAGGAGTAGGTTGTTCTTGACATGGTGTAAACACTACTTGCAAATAGTTGGAATCAGCTGAGGTACACGTTCCTAACATGACATGGTCTTGTTCTTCTGGGAGGATTTCCAGAAAAATTCCTTCTTCAGTGCAATAAATTGATCACTCTAGTTTAGATAACAGATCACAGCCGAGTAGGTTCAGTGGTGCTGACATGCCAACTAAAAAGGCATGATGGTCTGTTAAAGGACCAAGGCTCACTGGTACTTGAACTGTTTTGGGGTAGCTTATGGGGATCCCGGAAACTCCCACACCTTTAGTGGTGCTGCCGGAAAAGGGTAGATTTCTGGCAGCTTTCAGTATGACCATAGATTTGGCGGCCCCTGTATCTACTAAGAAAGGGATAGGATTATTTTTCACAGTTAATGTTACGAATGGGCCTTGCTGGTCAATTGGAACAAATGGGAAAAGTTACTGTGTCTGTTCAGGGGAGCTCTATAGTGACTGTTGGGCATCAGTCCAGGCAGGAGAGGTCCAGGTGGAGTCTCAAGGCTGGTTCTGGCCTGACTGAGACTGTTCCCCTTGTCTAAAGGGGTTGCCTGGTGAAAATTCTTGAGAGGGAGGTGGTGATTGCAGTGCTTAGTATGGACAACTGTCCCTCCAATGACCAGCCTGTCTGCAGTTGAAACAGAGGTTACTATTTCCACCACCATCCCCCATTTGCCTCCGAACTTGTTGTCGGAATCCATTGTTTGCAGGGGGTCACTGAGAGGGGCCTTGCGCTACAAATCCCGGCTCATTAAGGCCTCATCTTCCTGAGCAATTTCTCTCTCCTCGGCCCCGCTGCCCAAAGGAAGACAATATATGTAACTGGACCTGAAGAAGATGATTCTGTATGTCCTTTTTTCCCTTTACCATCAGGTCAGATAGATACTGCACCTGGGTAACTAGCTCATGCAAGCCTAGGCTTGGCCAATTCAAATACACCTTCTTCAATTGATCTTGAACCGGAGATAGAAGACCATCTACAAAGGTAGCGGACAACCCGTTGGCCGTGGGACCTTCTGCCGGCTCGGGATATCCTGAGTAGGCTTCAAAAGCATCGGTAAGAAGTGACAGACAGGAGTCTACTGGTTCATCTTCCCATTGCTGAATGGCCTTAATCTTCGACCATTTGGGAAGAGGGGGACAGATAACCATAATGGCATCCAGTATGTGGCTTCTAACCAATTTGAAACCATCATTTCCCATTGTTCCATGCTGTGGAACAGGATTTGAGACATTTGCATGGTCCTATATTTGTTTTAAAAGGTCAGCTGGAACAGCACATTGCAACACCACTCTTACTTCTTCAATAGTGGGATTCTGAAGACTAACATGACCAGCCAAAATTCATTGGAATTTTTCTGGGTTAGACCATATGGGCGGAAACGACTTTACAACTGCTTGAAAATCTATAGCCGACCACACCCTGGTAACAGTTATGGTAGAAGGGGCAGTTTCATCTCTACCATGTGCAGGGTTTGGGATTTCAATTATAGGACAATACCCTTTTTCATCATCCTCCTCGGACAAATATTAGGAGGAAGAGTCCTCATCAGAATCAGGATTGAACCTATCTGGTCTTAAATAACCTTTTCCAGTATCAATGAGAATTGGGAATTGCTCTAACGGTTTCTGTACACATTCTGAACCCTGCTTTTTGTTGCCCTTAAGAAATTTTAAAAACATTAAATTTGGATCCCTAGATCTAGTGTGTTTTGCTGGGCCAGTATAAGGGGCAGATTCATCTCTAAGCTGAAGTCTAGGGTCAAGTTGGTCTGTGCTTTGACTAGCTGCTCCATCAGAGGTGGACATAACTTGGGAATCACTTAGTGCTAGTGCCATTTCATCCGCACCTTGCAGCAACTGTGGTTGCTGAACAGTATCATTGGTGGGTTGCTGGACAGGCTGCAGTATGGCAGGTTGTTGCACCTGCTGTTGAGCCAGTGGCTCATGCACCTGTTCCTGGCCTGTTATTTCATAAGCAGGTGGTGTGGTCGGTTGGGGCAGAGTAAAAACATATTCTTTCTTGGAGGATTCAGTTGAATCTATATTTAACTGACTTAAGTCACTATGGGGTACAGCCCTTTGTATGGTGGGGTCTCTAAGAGTTTCCCTTCAACTATTCCCATCTTATATGCTGTATGATTCAATGCCTTCAACTGCCCTTTTAATCTGTCTTGATTAAATTTTAAGCTTCTTAATATGGAGTCCTTTTCCCTATCTTTTGACTCGCTTGCCAATCATTAAAAGCCACCCAACATCCCGGCGGTACCCTTTCCCTTTTTCTTTTAGTTTCTTTTGTAAATTAGCCAGTGCATCTTTGTCAAAACTGCCATTAGCTGGAAAGCACAATTTCCCATCATTCTTGGTGAGAGTAACCCACTGATTCAGATACAAGCACCTTTCTCGTAAAACTTTGTAAAACATGTAGCTGGCCAGAGTTCCTCTTTCTAGCTGTAATTCTTTACTGCACTCACTCCCATGTTGTCTTTTTTTTTTTACACCGAACTAGTGTCAGTAACCCACACTCACATGTATATGGCCAGAAGATTATCATTTAGCCCCCACTCATTCAGTAACAAATCATGCCACTTACCTTTTTGAATGTTCCATGAAAGAGAGAGAGAAAAAAAAAAGGAAGACTTATAATGTAAACCAGGCACTTGCAAATGTCTGAGGTCCCGAAAGACAGAAAACCATCTGCAGACCCATTAATGAGACGTCAGCCATCTGCTCAAACCCATCCCTGGATTTCTGATCTGCGTCATGTCGCCAAACTGTTACAAAATGTCAATAGGTAATGCAGTTACTTATTCAAATAGTCAATCACAAATCAAAGAACACTCAGCACAAGTTCTCTCTTTCATAGACACTTCTTTTAACACACTATAGGGAGTCTCCCCGAACAAAAGAAGCTGTGAGCTTATATACACTTAGATAATACTGATACTAAGTGCACCAATAGACAATAAAGGATTTGCATATACCAATCAGGCAGTACCTTGTAAGCATTAAGACACACCTGAATACTTATTGCTAGGTAGAAAAAGAAAATCAGATACAAGTCCATATAAGGACTTTTTCCTTGACCACATAACGTTTGTCACAGTGTTTGCTTACTCCGTGCAGTCAAACACGTATTCTTAACCTTCAAAACACCTGCTTTTGTCCTTTCAGATTTTACAATACAGATTCTAATGGGCATCGCAGGTCATGTTTCAAGCTATTTAGGAGGCATTCTGCGATATTATCAGGACCCATCGATATAGTGTTTTTAGCTTTGGAGAGTGCAGTGGGGACCTGTTCTTTAGTGATATTTGGTGGAGAAATGGTACAGGGTATTTCCTGAGGGTAACTTGGGGCGAACCTTTTATTGGTTATAAGTATGTATTTGCATCGCTATATATGTTTTTGTAATATTTCTGTAAAACCAGATGCACATATGTTTGACATTAGTGCAGGTAACCTCACAATACTTACAAGCTATACAGTCATATGTTATTCAATGTATGTACTGTTTTGCCACATAAACTGGGTTGTGACAGAAAATATTTCTTTACCAGCTCATTCACCCAGTTACCATATATTAGATAAATAAGCCCTTGTGGAGCATTTTTCAAAAGTCCATCTACAAGGCAGCTCCAAAGCTGCAAAGAATGTTACTTAATCTATAGAAATATGACCTAATAGTATAACATAAGGCAGATAAACAGATGCACATTTTAGGTATGCAGAGTAAAGGTTATCTATAAAAGCACAAATGAAGACCTATTCAATGAGGTCCTGCAAATGTTGTAGGCCATACCACATTTACTAGTGATGGAAGAAAATATCAGTGTTTATGAGATGTATACAAAGAGGTGCAGTTATGTAGATCATCAGACAACAATAGTTCATAAATGCATATGTGTACTACCCTTACAGTAATGACATCAGCTGTGTGCAGAGACTTATGTTTAAATCAGATCAAACAGTAGTGAATCAGCTGAGATATTTAATGTTTGCCAAACTGCATGACTCTTATCTGAGAATAATAAAATGCAAAGTAGCAGCACATGATATAATGCATTAGCCAGGAATATCAGTACAAGTCCTGAAAGTAGTTCACAGCTGTCTAGTCTAACGTGTCATAATCAAAATCCTTGAGACGGGATCCCCATAGACGTGCAATGGAGTAAGTTGAAACAGACTTATTCTGATTCAGGAAACTCATTATGTGATATGTCATGATTATTGTTTAAAATATTGAGAAATGGTTAAGCTAGGAGATACATTAGTATTATCATTGTACTTAGCATATTTATATGATAGGAAATGTATGATATGCTAATTTTAAGTAGTAGTTCAGAGTTTGAGAGTTAAATATTGAATGTCTGTAAAGATGGGAGTTCAGACATATAACTACAAGTGTCAGATACTCACAGAATACTGTCTAAATCAAGAAAATAAACATAATAAAGATTCTGATGCAAAAGATATGGAGAGTGAAAATGGGACTAATACTTCCCTATTTTGGAATAGAGGGATATTACGATACAGAGTATAAGACTATCCCTTGCACAATAACGGGTAGAATGCTAAGAAGTAAATTTGCGATCAATATAATGCTACTGATTTTCTTGCAGAGAATCAAAGTGGTGATGCTTAAATACGGAAAATAAATCAAGTCCAAGAATAGATTTGCTATTAGAAACTCACCAACCCATTTTCTTCATTATAAAAGGAAGCTAGGGTACGGATTCAGTTTTTAGTAATTCGGAAGAAAGTCAGCAGGACCAGGCTTGTACTGTGTACAAGGAATAGATTGATCTGAAACAGAGCAGTAGACATATGTTAAAAACCATATAAAGTTTACCACTTCATATAAAGGAAGAAGTGTTGCCAGTGCCCTGTCTCAGAGACTCACAACTCAAAATGTTACTAGAATGTGTTACATATGCCAAGATGATCTCAGAGAACTCACGAGTGTGTTTGAACTAAATATCAAAATTCCAGAAGTAAACCAACTGAGTTAAAAGGAGCAATACAGTTTATGTCCAAGACTGAGTCAAAATTTCCAAATAAGGCAATATAACAGAGTATCAATCTTTAACGGTGTTGAGAGAATGACTCGATTTTTTGTTTTGGTATGGAAAACCACTCTGAAAGTCATTTGAGTCCAAAGTATATATACAATATTTTAAATGTATGAAAAACTTTATTATACTTCTGACTGAAAAGAAATGAAATTACTTTGTTGGATGTTTATGCTGCTAATGTTTTGAATTTGTTGTAAAGCTTAATACACCAATAGAATTTTGAAACAGCGTTATAAATATAATTTAACTGTAAAAGCTACCCTGAGTTAAAAAGCAAGTGCTAATTGAAACTGAGCATTACCAAATGAAAAGCAGTTCAGTAGCCACATTGAGCTGTACTTTACAGTAGCTACCGAAACTTAAGAATTGTTGAGATTTTTTTCTTTTGCCTGTGCCACTAACTCTTTAAGTAGTAAACATTTTATAATTATTTACTTAGTGGCAGCTATATTTATTTGTGCTGAACTTGTACAATGGTCATTAGTAAAGGAAACACACATAAGAATGTGCCCTTTATTAAGAATTTTAGAAAGGAAACTGCTGATAAAGTTGCTTTGTTGTGCTACCCACAGAAACAGTGACATATAATAGAAGTTTGAAGATATTATGAAGGGTACTGCCCCATGATCCCCACACTGGAAAGCTGTTTTTATATCATGTTGTGGTTTTAAATGGTACTAAACATGTAAGTAAATTATTTCCTTTTCCAGTTTTTAACAAAAGCAGGTGGTGACCCCTATATTTTAGCAGGGACGTTTTAGGAAGAAATTCTGCTATTAGAAGTAAGAGTAAACTTTAGAATTTTGGGGGGATGTAGGATAGAGCAGTCCCACTAATATATGCAAAGTACAGTAGGTATAATTTATCTATGTGTTGCCTACAGTGGTGCTACGTTACTACTAATTAAGCACATTCGTAATGAAATGCTATGTTTCGTAATGAATAAGTGCACATATCTGCATGGCTCAAGCTTTATTACTTGCAGACTTTATTATTTATCAAGAATGCTTGTATTTGTTTGTTTGCTTTTTATGTGCACTGAATTGCTTCCATTTTGCTAGAAATGTGGTTAATTAACAACATCGTAAAACCAAATTGTAAACTATTATTTTAAGTGAATACTGTTTATTTTTCTAATTCTGTCATACAGTATGCATACCTATGACTCACTGTTAGATGGACACAATTACTTTTAAATTTCTTTCAGGAGATGTCATGAAGTCAGTCACTGTGACCACAACCAAAGTTGTATGAATTTGAGTAGGCTTACCTAACTGATTTCAAAGATGGTGTAGTGATATGATGATCTCATTATATTATGCCTAAAACGTTAGACTTCACTCACTGTTTGAACTGTTGTATTAATCCAGTGTTTCCCGCAGCCTTGCTGATTAAATTATAGTGGACAGGTTGTACTGTCTGAGAACTTACTACCTGGTAAATGACCGGGTAATTAAGCACTCAGAATTGTGTTATTTTTTTGCACTGTAAATATAACGTATGTGCATGTACCTAATAGTTCCTGACATAAGCAGATGGCCAACTAATAGTATCTGCAAGCTGCATTTTCTGGAATTTTGTTTGTAAGGGATGCTGTTGTCTCCTTAAACCTTCAAAGAAGAAGGCTAAAGGGGTACCAGCCCATCTTATAAGTTCATAGGTAAGTACAAGTTTAGTTGCCTTTGTGGGCCACTTTAAGCCTAGTCAGTTCCCTTTTTGTGCTGTAATTTAGTTAGAGATTGGCCTTACCCATCCCATGGTCAATAATTATATATTACCCCTAATGAGAGTAACTGGGTCATACCCTCCATAATTTAAGGGGACCCATGCATGGAATAAAGCATTTAGGAGCTGCCTCTGTCCACAGATCTAAGCTGCACTCGAATATGGACAGGGATGAACTTTGTTTTATGCGGAATGGGAGTCTGTTCCAGAGTAGTGGTATCCTCTGTGAGATATAACTGTCTCTCCAAACTGTTCTGTTGATGTTGCAGAAGAGATTTAGATCCCTAGAATGAGTATTTGTGATGCCATTTGTCTTGCTGATGTGCAGTAAATCCATCAGTACTGGGTGGCATAATGCCTTGTACAGCACAGATCACCTTTTAGCAGTCTGTAGGATATCGAGTACAGTGACAGAACATTTACTTGGTCATGTAGGATATGTTTTTTAGGCCTTGAATCCTTTTAGTACAGTATCTCTATGGCTGTTACAGTTGCTGCATGTGTCTGGACAGATACATGCCAAAGGGGACATTATAGTCAATAATTGACCTAATGAGGGCTGAGTAAAGGTAGACAATAACATCCCTAGATCTAGACACAATCCCCCTTTGCTTATAAGCTGTGCAATGTACATGGACTTTCTTACAGCCATGGACACATTGGTCAAAAGTTAGGTCACTGTCCATATAAGTTCCCAAATCCAGAACAACTGGGTCAAGTCTTAGGGACATATTGTTAATGTGGTAGTTCCCTGGGACAGATGACTTCCCAAAGGATATGGTAATGTATTTTTTTGTTTCAGTTCATGATTTTGGCACCATTTATTTATTTGGGATAAACCTTCCTGCATGATGGAGAAGCCATTTAGGGATTCAATGACTGCTCCTAGCTTGCAGTCATCTGCAAACTTGGTCAGCTAGAGCTCTTTGGTGTTAGCTTTTACTTCAAAAAAGTAGATGCCAAACAGGACAGGTCCCAGCAGAAAAACCTAGGGGACTCCAGTGGTGATTGGACTCTTTGTGGAGGTAAATTCCCCTGTTTTCATTTCATGAATCCTGTTTGTGAGACAGTTGTCAATCCAGCAATTGACATAGGGTTTTTTTTTCAGTTTATTTAGCTTTTATACTATGTCTGAGTGGGAAATTGTGTCAAAAGCTTTGGCCAAGTCGAGGTATGTGGTATGTACCATTTTGCCTTCATCCATTGTTTTGGTACCTTTTCAAATAATCCACCAGGTTAAAAAAGCATGGCCTGCCCTTGACAAATCCAAACTGAAATGAGTCCAGTGTTTGGAGATTCCCTATGTCCTGATTGACTAGTTCCATGATAAGTCTTTCCATGGCTTTGCATATGAAGCTGGTCAGACTTATGGGTCTGTAATCATCTGGTTCTGTGAAAGGTCCTCCCTTATACAGGGGAATGACTCTAGTTGTTCTGCATTTACTTTGTACAAAAGCTGTATTGAGGCTGAGATTGAACAGTGTTGCTAGGGGTGTGGCTAAATCATGCTTCATGCTATTTAAAATGCATCCAGGGATATTGTTAGAACCCATTGATGCAGTATTTTTAGCTTTTGATAGCACTTTTAGAATGTGGTCTTGTATGACATCTAGAGGTGAGCCAGTTTCAGGTATATCTTGAGGAGGGCAGAGAGGGGTAAAGTTAGTGCTAAATTTATCAGCCAGTAGGTTCACTATATCTTCACCACTGGTGTAGGTAATATAATTCACAATTAGATCAGTGCATTGCTGTGTTGTGCTTTTGAAAACTGAGGGTAATGCTACTCAATGCCAGAAGTCTAACCCTCAAAATGCACCCACTCGAGGCACTCCTCAGTATGGAGAAAATCTATATATGTGCAGTAACAGAAACCTGGTTTAAGGCTCCAGAGAGCACCCCAGCATTACCAGGCTACAACTCATACCATACATTTCGTCCACAAAACCCGGACAGAAATGCAAAAGGCGGGGGGCATATCCATATTCATCAAGGATACCCACACCTCCAGGTTAGTGGCACAGCAAGATGCTACAGAGATCATCCATGTGCAAATAACAATGGGCAAAACTGCAATTCAAATTGTAGCTTGCTACAGATCACCCACCATGTCCCAGGACCCCTATTTCACATTTCTGGAAATACTGGGAAACATAAAGGTCCTACCAATTACCCTGATAATGGGTGATTTCAATTACCCAAACATTAAATGGGAGAACTACTGAAGTACTAACTCCCTTGCCCAACATTTCCTAGAATTTATAAACTCAAACACCCTGGATCAACTGGTCAACACCCCCACCAGAGGTGACAACATATTGGACTTGGTCATCAACAACATGGGCGACCAGTGTTCCACACTGGAGGTCAACCCCTCGCTGGTAAGATCTGACCATAAACTAATCACTCTGGATATCCACATTCTGCCCCCACCCCCAGTCAAAGAAACCACTGTGAAAAACTTTTCAAAAACAAACTTCACGTTGCTTAAGACCGAGGTGGAAAGTTTCAAAGCCCCCATGCTAAAGGATAACGCTGCCCAAGCTGCAAAATCCTTTACAAATGCACTCTATGGGCACCTACAAGAATGCATGGATCATGCTACATGTTATCCCAAGCAAAACCAAGACTCACTCCTCCAAGAAAAGGAAACCAGTCTGGTGGACCCCTGCCATAAACAAGCTATACAATAGAAGGAAACTAGTACAGAAAAGAGTAAAATCCCAAGAAGGGAAGACATCCCTGATCAGTATCAGCAAGAAACTACGATCCCTCATAAAATCATCCAACGCTAGCTTCAAAGGAAAAATTGCCAAGGACTCCAAAGATAACCACAAGGCATTCTTTAGCTATGTCAAGAATCTAAGTTTCAATTCTCAAATTTGCTCAGAGTTAGTGCAGAATAGCACAAAATACAGTAAACTGACCGATATCACCAACATCCTGGCAGACAGGTTCAGTGCAAACTTCACCCCCCTCTCACCCCCAAAAGGGCCCATAACCATACCAGAAGAATGTAGTGCCACTGAAATCACAGACACTCAGGTTAAAAAAGCCCTCTCCAATGCCAAAAACGCAGCATCAATAGGACCGGAAAGTTTCCCAGGCTGCGTCCTACATGAGCTCAAAGATGAACTAACCCCTCACCTAAACACACTGTTCAAACTCAGCCTCTCCACAGGCTACGTGCCCATAGAGTGGTGCACAGCAACGGTTATTCCACTCCACAAAGGTGGAGCCACAACAGACCCTGGGAATTATCTGCCCATAAGCCTGACTAGCTTGGTCTGTAAGGCTATGGAGCGCATCATCATGGATCTCATTAACAGAGACATTGGGAACCTCCAAACACTGGACCCTACCCAGTTCGGCTTTAAGGGCAGATCATGCCTCCTAAACCTGGTGGACTTCTTTGAGACAGTTACCAAGGCTACAGTGAAGGGAAAGGTGGTCCACACACCTCGCAAAGGCCTTCGACACCATTCCCCATTCTGGTATTATAGACAAGCTCACCAGCCTGAACATAAACCCCTACATCATGAGATAGGTTGCCAACTGGCTCACGGACAGAACCCACATGGTAAGAGTTGTGGGAGCTAGGTCTGACTCTAAACCAGTTACAAGTGGCATTCCTCAGGGCTCAGTCCTAGGACCCCTCCTGTTCGGCATATACTTCTCAGAGGTACAGACAAGCACAGGAGGACTATGGCTGACCAAGTTTGCAGACAACTGTAAACTATGGGCTATAATTGACTCTCCGGCTGACACAGATATCCTCCAAAAGGGTCTCACTGAGACAGATACCTGGTGTCAAACCCATGGCCTCAAGCTAAATGCCAAAAAGTGCATAGTCATCCCCTTTGGAAAAAACAAAGTACCCACAAACTACCACATAAGTGGTAGCCCCCTGAATATGGAAGACGTAATAAGGGATCTGGGGACCAAAGTAGATAGTAATCTCCCCTTTGATAATCACATTGCCAAAGTGCTTAGAAAATCTTTCTATGTGGCCCACCTAATCACAAAAGGGTTTGCATCCAGATCAAAAGAGGTCATTGTGCCCCTCTATGCATCACTCATCCGACCCATCATAGAGTACAACGCCCCATTTGGGATGTACCTTATAAGACACCTGCAACAGCTGGAAAGACCACAGAAGTACCTTACCAAGAAGATCATTGGCCTGAAACAGATGCTCTATGCAGCTCGACTGAAGAAACTCCAGCTGTACACGGTTGCATACCGCCTACTCAGAGGTGGTGTCTGCCTGACATACAAGGCCATGTCTAACCCAGAATTGATGGACATGCTCCACCTAAAGAAAACCATATCCCCTTGAGCCACACGCTCTAGGGATCTAAACCTCACCACAACAATAAATAGGACATGCTGGAGGGATAGATTCCTGTCCCAGAGACTTCCCATGCTCTGGAACAAGATTCCAATCTACATTAGGCAGAGCTCCTCGCTAACCCTCTTCAAAAAAAAACCTTGATGAGTGGATGGGAAACAGAAAGTTTACCCCGGAGATCACTTCAATGGCTTTGCTGGACAGAGGCACAGGGAACTAATCTAAGGGGGTGGCAAAAGCCAATACTTCTAGCTAGGCTTATAAATGCCTTCAGGCAGATAGCCCAGTACCTACCTATGAACCTATGAGATTACGAACATAACTAAAAAAATGCCATGTTATTCTCTTTGGCCTGGATAGCTATTTTAGCCTCAAACTTGGCTTTGATGGATTTTATTAAGATCCTAAGTTGTTTGTTTATTTCATTGACAAGGACTGTAACATTCTGGGAATTGTTCTTACTTTTGGTCAAAATCCTTTTCTTTTTATTGTAAAGCTTGTTGATATTATGGTTCCACCATGTGGACTTGTTTCTGCGGTTGCCCTGCACTCATTTCTACATTTCTATAGGGTACAGCTGTATCTTTGCAGCTGTTTAAATGCTGGTATAATGGGTGGACTTGCTATTGAGTATTTAAAGTTCAATACAAAACAACTACTAGCCTGGAAACTTTCTGCCACCGACAAGAACCAGTAAACTAATTACAGTAAAAAAGTTCACTAATTTAATACTAAATTCAGTGCAAGCAGTATCATTATACTCAATATTAAGCAATTTCATCAAAGGACTTTTAGCCTGGTGAGTAGTTTATGGGAAGAGACTTTGCAAAATGATACTTATGTGCTGCTTATCAACAACCAATAAACCAGGAGAGAGAGGGGATTATGTTGTCAATTTATCATAAGGGGCAGGCAGCAACAGATACACTGGGTTTAAGAACACAACTACAACGGGGTGGGAGGAAAGGAAAACAACTAAACCCTTAGCTCTGAGCTGACATTCCTGGAAGTATCTTAAAGGAAAACTCCACCCTATAACTAAAAAAACTGTTCTTTTTCACTTTGTCTGTTTCCTGATCTATTTTAACACTTCAAAATCACTCTAAGTGCTTTATTTGTAATTTTAGCTTGTTTTCTGCAACATAACTACCAATGTGATCTTGTTCTTCCTCAACCCCTTCATTTTCCCATAATGCCTTTTATGACTCAAGCCAGACATAAGGAAGTAACTGTGAATTCCCATGCCATTGACATATAATGGTATTTGTATGAGTCACTGTTACCATCTTTACCTTCTGTAAAAGGGCTGCTTCTTTTCTGTCTCTAATCACCCTCATTTATGTTTGGCTCAGCTTTGTTTTACACTTTACTTAAAACTTGTCCAGCTATAGCCAGAAAAGTAACTAAATTGCAGGCCTTTGTTCAGGGCTTTCTTTTGTAGTCCAAGATGCATCTTAAATAGCAGTTCCATAATCACAGCTTTAAACTAAGATGGAAGAGGGAGGGAGTATCTCAGAAGCAGAAGAGGAGGTAAGTTTTCGGAATATAGATGGAAAATAAAATGGACACAGGACACAGCAAAGGAGGAAAGAGAGATAACTATGAGTAAGTGTTATTGTGTAGTACAAGGAGTCTAAGTAGGAACATGGGGAGCTGAAATCAATTGTAGGAGTAAAAAAAAACAGAGAGAGAGAGCTTGTGGTCATATTCGGGGATTAGGTAGAGTCATGATGTGTGTGCTGGATTGTGCCTTTGAGTGTATGTGTTTCAGTGAGTGTGAATGAGTGTGTGGGGGAGTTTGTTGATGAGTTGGTGTGTATTTGTGTGTGCATGTATGCAGGGTGTTCCCTTTCTTAAAGTGATGCATGGGCCACTAGGGAGAACACTACCATAATCAGGTCTGACAGCGCTAGTGTTTCAGAGACATGGTAATAAACTGATAGCAAGGTCTTTCTCTTTACATCTATACCTCCTCTGAATCACATTTTTTTCACAACATGTTAAATGTCCAACCTGCACTAGGCATTTATAGCAACTAGTGAACATTTCTTTGAATCCTAAGGTACGTCTTCCATATCAACAAATATCAGCATTATATCAGGAGAAACGAGATTTCTGAAACTTCAAAAGGTAAGTAGTATTGTTTAAAAATGAAATGGAATTGTCAGTTCTTTCTAAAGTGACCTCCTGAGAAAATTCCCAGGTTAGTCATGAAGTTAAAGATCTGTTGTCAACAAACACATTTAAAACTTCTGACTCCATTTAAAGCTGTAGTTTATTATAAGCCACTGAAATGCCTACAGCTAGGTTACACATTAAAATTGCAAACATGTGTGTTAAGCTGGGAGATCTAGTACTGACCAAGACAGAAATTATGTGGTTTGTTGGAGACATAGCATACTGTATGTACAACATCTGCACACTAAAGTCATAAAAGAGCTGTCTGATGTTGCTGTACTGGGTTGTCAAAATACACAGAGTGGAGAACGAACTGTCAGCTTGTAAAATCTCTTAAAAATATAAAGTTGAAATTATACAGCTCTGTGACCCAAGCCAGACAAAAAACAAAAATATGTATTCTAAGGTTACCAGAAAATTGGGGTAATTCTTATTATTTAAAAGCAGCCTGTAAGATCTTCAAACAGAAAGCAATTTCTGTTGAAGAAGCCACAATTTATAGGTTATTAGGTGTTATGACTGCAGTTGCATTCTTGAAGGACATCAGGGGGATTCTGTTCAAAACTCAGAAAATTATTATGAAAAAAAAATCACAGTATTTTAGCTAAGCTTATACTCAAATGAAATATGTTACCCTTAAATTTAATTTCACCAAGGAGGTCTATGTCAAGCTTTTAGCACTGAAGTAATAGTGAGACAGCACCTAGAGCTACTTTAATTGCTTGATGTTAACATCTATTCTTTATTTTTTCTCATGTGTATATTGTACTTCTATTCTTTAGCTATTTCACAAATTTAAGCTTGCTTATACAAATATAACACTTTCACCATAATCTTTGAATATGATTTTCCAGTGTTAATAACAGTGATTATCATAGTATTATCTGACATTATTAACCTAAATATCAAAAGCATTTTACTGATATAAATAAACAAAATGTATTTACATTCATGCAAACAAGAAATTAAAAGTCTAAACACAAGCTATATATTTCAAATATTAAAAATTAAATGCATAGATAAGCATTTAATAATGCCAAATCAAAAAACTAGGGTCATGATACTTACTTAAAAAAAATGACAGTCTAGATCAATATTTATTGATTTTAGGAAAGGCCTTATTAGTATTACCAAAATGGAGTAAACCCATATAGTACAGGGAAGTGTATGTATTCCTGTCAGCGCATGTAAATAATATTTACAGGACATACTCACATGGATTCCAAATACTGAACTATTCAACTCTGATAAGAGGAAGAGACATGAACCAAACAAAAATATTTAGAAAACAAGCAGAGCTAGCCCACCACGTGGTGGTCTAGCTCTGCTTGTTTTCTAATATTTTTGTTTGGTTGAGCAATAAATATTTTTCTGTGGTGGCCTAGCTTTGCTTGTTTTCTAAATATTTTTGTTTAGTTGAGCAATAAATGTTTCTCTGTGGTGACCTAGCTCTGCTTGTTCTCAAAAAAATAAGACATGGTACACTGCTGAGACCATTTCCTATTAATGGGTCACATACATGTATGTAGAATTTCACTCTCTGAAAATTATAAATGGGCATCCAAATAATTTCATCATATGGCAACTTATATTTTCTTTACCAGATATATATTTAAAGAATATTTCACAACTATAAATTATTGTCCTTATTCAGATATTGGTTAATATTTTATGAATCTAATAAATGGGATTTAAGTTCATCCATCCATCCACAACCCCTTGTTCCCATTTTTCAACATGGGGTTGGCATGTCACTTCAACAGTGACAATCATCTACAACCAAGTTTATTTATTTATTGCTTGCCATTTGTTAACTGGGTAGGTAGGCTGGTCTCCAGATCCTTTCCAGTCATGACCTGCACTGTTAAGTACAACAGTATAGTATATCAAATATTTCAACAATAACCGATGAAGTGGTATGGTATATTGAAGATTTACCCACTGTAGGCGTGGTTTAATCACGAGGGCGAAGCCCAAGTGATTAAATAAAGCCAACCGTGGGTACATTTCAATATACCACAACCACGGAGTCAGTTATTGCTATTATACAATGACATTATTTAAGAAAAAAAATACTTACTTTTCTTAAATAATGTCTTTGCATAACAGTGCATTACTGTTCTTCCACCGGTGGTGGTACACTGCTTCCTTGTGTTGATGTACGGAAAAGAAAGTCTCCATTGCTCCATTTTTTCTTTTTTTTTTTTATTTATTTAAAAAAAAAAAAAAAGGTCTTGGACACTTTATACCTCCGGAAAAAAGTCCGGGCGACCGGACCTTTTTCCATTGGTACATTGTAGGATTTACAATGGGCATGCTGGCCAATCAGTGTGCATGTTTTGGAATATTAATGGGAGGGGGGGTCATTGTATAATCGTATATATCACACTAGTTAGAAACACAACCTATTTAAAATGCAGGAGGAAAAAGACAGTAAAATGCAGATTTGCAACAATAATTCTGAGCAGATAAACATTTACAATGCGATATTATAAACAAGAAACTTTCCAGGCAATTACCTGAATATCAATGATTCCTAAGAAAAATATTATTGTATTTCTAACAGAATAACTTATTCCATAATGTTTCTTATAATTTTATATGGGATACCTTTAAAACACTTGTACTCAATTTCATTACAATTTTTAATAATATACAAACATCACAACCCTGGTAAATAAAAAAAAAACAGATAAATCTTTAGAAATATTGTCAATGTTACTCACAGTTGGTTGTAATAAATATGTTAAGATGTGAAAAGGTAAAATGCAAGACAGAATTGTTCTAAAGTAGTCTCTAGAAAGATACAAAAATATCTTAAATTGTGTACAAACTTTTATACCATAATAAAAAGGTCCAGCCTTTTGTATTCTAATGCAAGCAACATA
The DNA here is from genome assembly GCF_019279795.1 of Protopterus annectens. NCBI lineage: Eukaryota > Metazoa > Chordata > Ceratodontiformes > Protopteridae > Protopterus > Protopterus annectens. Next base: position 350,896,522 of record NC_056747.1, on the reverse strand, counting down.
TCAAAATTAAATCTGTCAGATGCTAATGGTAATATTATTATGGTGCAACCACAAGTAATTCAGAGATTTTACAGATATTATTAAAAATCTTATTCTGTAATTTGAATACATGATACTACTATCACAGATGAATGACATTTAAAAACATCTTACAAACAAAATGAAATGTACCGCACAAGGCTGTGATGGGCTATTGACAACATTTTCCTAAAGAATCAGCTCTGTATATTCTTCATGTTATTCAGGTCCTCACAATTCCTAACTGGACTCCCCCCCAGTGATGAAGCTTGCCTGAGTAGTTACTGAAGATGAGAGGCATATCCAAAAGAGTACCTTCAAACTATAGGTCTGTATGTTTATTAATTTCATGTTTATAAATTTTTAAGTTATTACCCACTTTCAGTCAGATTATTGCTTTTTCTCACTGTTGAAACTGTTCTAGAAGATTAGCTGAATCAAATAAGCTTTGTATTATTTTAAGTCTTAAAAATGTTAAGGCCAACAAAATATTGTGGTTACTGCTGCAGATAAAGGTGGTGTAATGGTTATTTGGGATTGGGCCATGTACTTAACAGACGCCCATAAACAACTCTTTAGATAACCACTTCTATCAAAAAATGGTCTTAGACCCCACTTTAAAATTTAAACATGATGTAGATGGCTTTTGAAGTTAGCTTTAGAAGAGGGCATTATCTCCAGAAAAATAGTCTTTCACCTTACGGTTCAGGATCCCACCCCCTCAATATTTTTACATGCTTCTAAAGATACACAAATACTTTACATCCTCCTAATGGACCAATAGTTTCTGGTTGTGGTTCTTTAACTGAACCATTGTCTGCTTTTCTGACTAAATATTTACATCCTTTTGATCTCACAGATCTGTCAGAGCATCTTAATGATCTTTTAAGCACTGACCAGTAGGACAAGTGGCTTTTGACAAAAGTCATGGTAATGCCCATTACAAAATAACTGCCAAAAAACTGTCTCATATTAATTTTAAAATGTTCTCACTAAAGTCATCTGTGTTTTTTTTTTTCATTAACTTCTGAATTCATATTTCAGTTCCAGGTCCAGTAATAATTTACTGTTTTTAAACTTGAGAATTGGGTCATTTCCTAAGTTCTATATTATTCATATACTTTACCCTAACTAAATCAAAATCTACTTTACCCTTACTAGGTGGATGTGTTCATAATTTCATCCCAAATGGCAGAAAAATATATGCCAGCTGTTGAGAATGATTTTTATTATTTTACTTGGCCAGGACCCAGGTGTAGATGGCAAGGTACCATGCGCCTCTTCTAAATGACCAAACTGGAAGCTCACTATATAAAATTTCACACAATTTGCAAAAGCATACACACTTCGTGCAGCCATAAAGTCCTTTTTGATTTAGTTTCCTGGAAGAATGTTTTCTAAAAGTTAGCAAATGTGCTCAGTGAATAACCCTAGTTCAGTCTTATAACAAAACAAAACAGTGCAGAAGTGCATGATAATAAATATATGTCACAGTTTTGAAACAGAAGACGTTTGCTGTCTTTACAGTTCTGTTTCTGTTTTTCTTCAATCACTTTAACCAGTTTCATTTATTAGCTTTTCTCTCTGTGGTACAACTTTTTGTTAACATTTTGCCATGTTCAGGGGATAGATCTATGGGTAATGGGTCAGTAAAAGAACATTTGGACTAAATCAAGTTGTGCCCTTCTGACTCCAAGATCTGCTGGTGGTGGGTGATACTGTCACTAAATTGAATTGCCCACTGGACAATTGGCTAGACTTGCAGACAATAATCACCTTCTGGACAATAACTGAGAACTGCAATACAGCTGATCATTCAGGATATCATCTTTGCAGCACTCCTAACATGAAGTTCTCTGTATAAGACCAAATATGTGAGTAAAAGACAATTAAGAGTACTCTGTCAGAAATACTGGGTGAGCAAGTGGCTATAGGTAGGGAAATTATTATTTTGAGATAGGACACAGGATCTGAACCGTCAAGACATAGTAAGTCCTTTTTAAGTTTAATTCTGTTGGCTGCCTAAAAAGCAGTTACTAGAAAATGAAAATCAAAGTCTAAACCAACTGTATTTGAAGTACTGAATATTATAAAAGAGATTTAAGAACTAGAAGAGGGATATTTAGAAAAGGGAAGTAGCAAATTACACAGAGGTAAGTGGAAATTATGGGAAAACTGCATGCTTAATAATGTTCAGGAGCAGGAGTAAGGTTTAAGGGAAGGCAGGAATTCAGCAATATTTTTGTAATGTTGGACTGATGATGGTAGCAAAGAAAACATATGAGATGTATATTGTATTTAAATGGAAAAAAATGTTAAAATGGTTTTCTTTTCTGTTAATGTATCTTTGTCTATGTCCTAAGTGATAATTAATAAAGGTGTTAAAAAAAAAAAACATTTCACTGCTCCGTCACTTTTCTATAGTTTGACTTAGCTAGGATCTGAACACAGTCTCATTTAGGAAGCAAAAGTTTGTAATTTTTTTGTTTGTTTTGTTTATCTTATCTACTTGTGAGATCTGACTTGAACTACTGAGTAGGGATGCAATGGTTGTTTACAACATACGTTTGGCATTATGTCACTCAAGGGGCTCGACTATACAGTTGACACACCCTCCTCTCTTTCCTTTCTGAGACAAACACATGTAGCTTGTCCATGTTGGAATCGCTAACCTATGTGATTAATACACATATGCCCTAACCATACCACAACATAAGCACACACAAATTCATGCCCAAAATGTCCTTGTTGGCTTGCACGTATAAATGTAGAACTTTATAGTAATTTAGTTAGATCTGAAATTTCTTAATTAAAAAATATGAAAACAATCATCTGAATATTTTATGCCTCACATGTTGCTGAATTAAACAAAGTTTTTTGGGTTTTTTTTTTTGTTTGTTTGTTTTTTGCAAAAAGAGTTTTTGACTTTCCTGGATAATTTAACAGACTCCAGTGCCTTTTCTTTAACTACAAAGTGCAAGAATGAAGGCACACAGATTTTTCTGTGACTTATTTGAGGAGTGGACATCCAGACCATCCTTATTTTGGTAAAACCTAGGGATTCAGCAAGAGATTATTCCAGAAAAGGTTGCAGTCTTCATACCTTCATCTACCGCTTCCTCGGGTTTCTTTAATAATGTTCTGTCTTCTTTACAACTTCCTGTTCTCCACATAAACCCCCTCCTTTTTACTGCTTTAATCCTTTTGCATTACTTCCTTTCTAATGCATTATAAAAGAGCATTTTTGTAATGTGTCTTTCCAGTCCCTGTTTTACAATAGAGTTATAAGGAGATGGAGGCGAAGCCTATCCATGCTAAACATCTCCTCATCCTCTCATGCACTCTACCACTGTCACAATTCCCTGCTCCTTGTCCAAGTTTCACAGCCAGCAGTTGAACTACCTAATCATCTCCTTCCTTATTCTTCTGGCCCATGAGGCAGGCAACACCTCTAAGAAAACTAACTTATGGTTATGCTTCGAGAATTTATTCAATGCCACTACATCTTTTGTTCTCAAAAAAAAAAATACTTCTACAAGGTCATTAGTCCCACACTAGGGCCACTGTATGTGGGTTCCTCAGTGTTTGTAACAAGATTCAACACTGCTAGACCTATGCTGCTAAAAGTTAAGCCTGAGACCATATCGGCCCCTGCCAAACTCCATATTTTGCTCTGATTCCCAGTTGATGCTTCTAGTGATGGAGTTTCCCACAACCATCTCATCTCCTCTTCTGTATCTCCTAGGCTATGCCTGACTGTCCTGCCACAACGTGGTGTCCCACCTACCCCCAGCTCCTCCTCCTTTGACTATCTGTTTTGTCTGATTTTATTTTCTGATTCTCTTCTGGTTAAGTTCCCCCTTTCTTTTCATGCCAGTTTCCTTCCTGCTCATGTTGTTGTGATGCCTGTTGTCTGACAGCTTGTGGTTCTACATTATTAATCATCAATGCCCATTCCTATCTTCTACCATGCATTCCTGTGACTCAGCTACTCTCTTCTATCAACATCCTCTTCCTCTACCTTCTCCTCCCTTTTTGCTTCCTACATATGCCGTCTTCTCCTGCCCCCCCATTTCTGCTTTTATACCTGCATTTATTTCTCCAACCATCTGCAACACCTTTTTATTTTTTGTCTAGACTCTTCCTGTCTTACACACCCTTCCCTTTCTGCTGTCCTGCTCTGCCTTCTCCAATCCTTCTGTTGTCCTAGACAACCCACTGCCCTCTGTACCTCCCAAATTTTCCAAAGGCCCCTTAGTCTCCTGAAAAATCTCCCATTATCATTCACATTAAAGATCTTTGAGGTAAGGATGTTTAGGATGAAAACTGCCCCCATGTAAAAAATTATTACTATCCATAAATTTATGCTTATATAGATATGCTAATTCAAAGAGAACCATCAGTAAATTAGCATACATGGGGCAAAAGAAGCCCCCATAGCTGTACCTTGTAGTTGATAGTATAACACTTTATTAAATACAAAATAATTATTCAATAAACAAAAATCCGTAAGATCAACAATATAATGGGACAAAGGGGTATCTCCCAAACATAGCATAATGCTTTAACACCATGCTCATGCTTGATGCTAGTATACAGGCCTTTAACGTCCATGGTAAGCCAGTACATATCGTTGTCCCATACCAAATCAGATATTTTATTCAAAAAGTCAAAAGAGTCTGCAACATAAGATTTTAACTTTACTACAAATGGCCTTAAATATTATTCAAAAAATATCTACATACTGCCATAATAGGGTGCCCTGGTGGATTAACCATACTTTTGTGCAATTTAGGCAAACCGTAGAAGGATGAAATTTTACACCTTCTACTCCATACTTCTTATCAATGTCTTCTTTAGTTAAATAGCCTAATCTATAACCTTTTTGTAATAGCAACTTATACTGCACAATAGCATCATTATAAATGTTAATATCACATTTTTCATAAACCATGTCATTATTTAAATGTTCGTTATACATGGCCATATATTGTGTATGATGTAATATCACAATTTTATTGCCTTTATCTAAGGGCTTTATAACAATATCCCTTCTTTTATTTAAATTAACAGGTGCATTCCATTCTAGTAATGTCTTTCAGCTTTTCCTGGTTAGGGATCGCCACAACGGAACTCCGGTCCGCTCATGATTGGCAGTGGATTTTTACGGTGCCGAGTTGCCAGCCCAACACCCAACCTTCAAAGAAGGCACACCCATTCAAGGATGCACCTACCTGCATGTCTTTAATGTCACTCGACAGCAGGGAGGACATGCAAACTCCACACAGAAGGTGCTCCAGCCGAGAATCGAATGGGAAAATCTCTTGCTGTGAGGCGACAACACTAACCACTGCACCACCATGGCATAAGTGCATTCTATTCTAATTTAGTCAAATTATATGCAATTTTATGCTTAGCCTTATTAAATTCATGATATAACTGTTCAACTTGAAAATTAAACATGGCAGAAAATTGTTTGATAGTTTCATTGACATAAGGTGGAATAAAAGGACTTTTAAACTATATAGCTTGAGTAGCCAACAAACAATATGCATTCAAATAATCAATCTCAGAAACACATGAACTAAAACTTTCATCAGAAACATTATTCTCCAAATTTCTTTAATTAAACCCAACCCTAGATTCGTTATGTTGTTTGCATTAAAAAAATGCTTCAAATGCAATTTTCTTACTAAACAATATATTTCACGTTTCATTACATGTAAATGTGGAACTACTGTAGGCACAATTTTAAGCCTAAATTCAAAACATTGTATTCAGTTAAACTTAAATTACAAGTAGACAAATTAACAATAAATGACTCAGTACACTCAGAAACATTAACAACATTAGATAAAAGCACCCTAGTTCCATCTACCTCGTTTGGAATAGGGGCGAGCGTTTCCCTCATGGGAATAGTTCTGTCCCTAATGGTTCCAATTCCTTTTGCGATTCTGTCTATAATTCTGTTCCCTTCCTTCTCTCCAAAACTGCTTTTCTACTGTCTCTGGCTATTGTGCTTAAGGTAGATGAGGGTAAGACATATAGTCACTTTCTCCCCCAGTAGTAAAACTAGCACCTTCCAATGAAGCAAAGGAAACCATTTGTTGACCTTTAAAACCTCTGTTCTGACGTGCACGGAAGTTTTGATCCTCTCTCCTTTGATTGGACTTTCACACAAAAGCCTGCCTATGCTCATAATCGCAGACATTTTGTTTTATTTTGTTTTTCTTCTTTTCAGTCAAAAACTACTCAAGACTTTGTAATTTTTCATTGAATTCCCCCAATAAATGGTCTAACTGCACAAAAGTAAATAAAGGGGATAATTCAGAAATGGTACGGTTAATGTCTTCTTTAAGCTTGTTATGCTTAAGCATATGCCTTTCTATTAAAATATAGACCCATTCTGTAGTACAGCAGTGCACTGCTGCCACCCAGCAGTCACAAAAAGGCTTTATCAGTCTCATCAGTCATATTAAATGGTGTCGTAGGGCTTTTATAAGCCCATAAACCCCTGGGTGATATATTTAAGTCCAAATACCGCTGTAAGCCTAATATATTCAAATGTACCTTGGTCTCAGCACTCAACAATTTTTCTAAATTGTCACACAAGTCTTGAGTCTCTTTAGAAACATTAGACGAAGCAGACTAACCCACTGTAGAAAACGGATTGTCTATCATACATTGTCTAGCACCCATAAATGTTTCCATTAATCTTAAGGGAACATCACTCGCACTATTAATAAAACACTCACCATTTGATGGAACTGCATTTGGTGCTTGTGAGATGTAACTTTCCATAGTTCTTTGTGAAGAGTTCTGAAGCAAAATGGATTATTCCCTGAAAACTCTAGGAATGTTGCAAGATGGATCCATGGTCATACTCCACACCACAACATGGTAGATAACACAACCCAAAGTAGAAAAATAAATCCACAACTGGCCAAAAATTTCCAGTTTCCAGTCAGTTTCCTTCCTGCTCATAGTGTTGTGATGCCTGTTGTCTGACAGCTTGTGGTTCTACATTTTTAATCATCTATGCCCATTCCTAGCTTTCCTATCGTCTACCATGGATTCCTGTGACTCAACTACTCTCTTCTATCAAGTTCCTCTTCCTCTACCTTCTCCTCCCTTTTTGCTTCCTACATATGCCGTCTTCTCCTGCCCCCCCCCCCCCATTTTTGCTTTTATACCTGCATTTATTTCTCCATCCACCTGCAACACCTTTTTATTTTTTGGCTAGACTCGTCCTGTCATACACACCCTTCCATTTCTGCTGTACTGCTCTGCCTTCTCCAATCCTTCTGTTGCCCTAGACAACCCACTGCCCTCTGTACCTCCCAAATTCCCCAAAGCCCCCTTAGTCTCCTGAAAATCTCCCATTATCATTCACATTAAAGATCTTTGAGGTAAACCCCTGCCTCACATTTTGAACACCTCACCCACCTAGCTCCTCCTCCTCTCCTCCAGACTGTCTTCTCACTTTTCTCCTGCTCTGTCCTACTTCTCTCCTTTGTTTAACTGACTGGTCTACTTTTTCAGCCTACCATCACTTTAATGTCCTGTCCTTTCACCTGTTAAAATAATTGACCAGTTCCCTTACCCCACTTGCTTCCCTTTATACTATGCTATATGTTTGCTCCATCCTTATGTTCATTTTTATCCACTTAGAAATGCCTCATATAAATCCAGGTTACCTTATCCTACCCCATATTTGTCTACCATTTTGTGCAGTGGTCTATATTAGCCTGTGCTTATTCTGCCATCTACTCCTATCATAACACTTAGTTGTGCTGTTAGGTGGCACAGAAAACACTGCTTTGTTCTCCTCTGCCTCTTGTTATGCTTCCTGTACGGAACTGATGCTAGTCTAGACAATTTCCTCTCTGCTTCTACTTGTGCCTATTTATAACAGGCGATGGAGGAGAATGTTGTGATCAACTCTCTGCTATTTCTTTTCATTTACTGCTTGCTTTTGATTGTTCTGTAGGAGATAACTAATACACAGCTTCAACTTAGTGGGGGATCATCTACTGCTACCTCCTTTACCCTTCCCATCAATGTTGTCTATCCCTGTGCTTTACCTATAATCAAGGGGGTCTATATCACATCATCAAACTTTTGTTTTATCGAATAACTAATCATCGAACCCTAATTATTGACCTTCCTATTCAGTGAATGACCTAAACATCGAATTGGAATTCTTTGAAATATTTTAGTTGGCCAACACCACAAAAGTGGTTTTGCAGGAGGCTGTGCCCCCATGCCCCCCAAACCCCCTGCAAATTAAATATACCAACTCCGAGATCGCACTGCAGTGAGGTAATGGGTAGATCATGGCCAGTTGGCATGTCAATCACACAATGTTTTTTTCAGGATGGCCAACTAAACCAACTCGAATTTCAATTCAATGTTTAGGTTGTTTGCTGGATAAGGAGTTCAACAATTAGGGTTTGGTGATTAGTTATTCAATAAAATAAAAGTTTGACGATGTGATATAGACCCCATCAAGGGCCCTGTTTCCAGGTACATTGTCACAGAGAAAAAAAAATCTTTCATGTTTGTTGATAAGACCTACTTTTGGCTCACTTTAAGCAGAAAACTTACTGCTTCTCCCTGTTATTAATAGGGTATCTCTTCTTCCTTTGATCCTGCTCTCACATCAGTGATCCTCCTGCTTCTCAAAAAAATTAACCCAGGTTAGCTTAGGGCTGTTCTGAGTCCTGACTTCCTAATTGCAATTTCACAGTCACTGATTAGGAAATTCAATTCAGGCATGAATTTTGGCAAAGAAGTGGCCATTGTCAGGGTAGTTTTGAAACCAAGGTAGGGAATTAGGGCTTGTGTCTATGTGTAGTAGGTGATGGAAAAGTGATGGAAGAGGATGTTGTGGTCAAAGAAGATGAAGGCTTTTGTAAGAACAACAATGATGGGCTCTGTCCTTAGTAGTATCCCATCAGTTCGGGATCATAGGGCTATGACCAGACCAGAGTGCTAAAGCCTACTAAATAAAATTTGCTAAAACTGTACTTCTTGCTAAGGTGTTCACATCTGCAGCTGTTTTCTATCATGCAGTCTGGATTATTTACTAAATTATCATCAATGAAAGGAAATGCTGCCAAATTACTTGAAGACTTGAAGCCACAGATTTACTAAATTACTTTTGCCAAACTTTCTGGTTGCACACATAAACAGAGCCATAGTTCTGGTGTCCTGTGCCATTTCCAGATCTGTCAACCCCCCTCAAATTTAAGTTGAGAAGCAAAAAAAATAAAAAATCCAGGAGATACCAAACCTGGTTTCTTCAGATTAAATGTATGTCATTATGTAATATCTGCCACAGCAGAAGGAAAGACTGCTGAAAGACATCGCAACTCCAGTAAAATATTCAAAATGGATTATTCTTATGGTTCCTGTATTGAGACTCGAGAAAAATTAGGCTGTATGAAGTTTCGCTACGTTTCATTAAAACATCTGAGCTAAGATCACAAAAGTTCTGCAAATAATACTTGTATTACACAAGTTTGCGTTCACAGTAACTTACAAGACAAATGTACTCAGCGTCATTACACCACCAGGTAATATGACCAACAAAAAACAGGCATGGAAGACTTCTCCATCTGCACCCTTTACTTTAATATTCATGGTCTGAGGTTTCTGCTCCTCAGAGAAAAAGCAACTACTGACAGCCAGTATAAAGCCTGATTCTCTCTTTCTCTGGAAGTTTGCAAAACTGATCACCCACAACACAGAGTCCGATAAGCACTGGTATCTTGCTCATATATGAGTAGAGCTACAGTTAAATGAGCAATTAAAACATGAGGTGTTTATTATGCTCGAGGGACAGAGGAAAATCTCAAAGAGTTCTGAACAATGCTATACAAGTCATGTGGACATTAGAAATTAATTCTTAGCCAAGGAGCATATTTAAAACAATATCCCACACCTTAGAAGGAGACTTTTTTTTACATTATTACCAGTGTGCAAAGTTTTAGAGATATGAGCCACGTTTATCAGCAACTGGTTTGGATGGTCACACTGAAAATACTTGTCTATTAAGTATTCAAAAATGAGAATATATGTATAACTGTTTAGTTTCTGTGTCAGTTGCACACACTATTTCAGAGGACTGGAGGAATTCTATTTCAATGAATGTAACTTTTTGCAAAGTATCAAAATGATTTATAGGTTACCAGTAGCAAACCAATGAAACACCTCTAGAACACTGGAAAAGTAGTGAAAACACTGAATGCTGTAAGGCTGCATCTTAAGGGAAACAGATATGTTTTTTTTTTTTTTAAAGTACAATATTTGGGACATGCAGAACATGCACACGGTTTATATCCTGTTAAGATGAAAGTAAGGGACATCAGTAAACTCCATCTTCTACAATTGTTAATGAGTTTAGCCACATTCAGGTTTCCTAAAATTATTCTAACAGGTTTCCTGCAAAACTAATGAATGACCTTGCTAGACCATTTCCATTATCTGTTAATACAAAACAGTACTACATTTGGAAAAAGAACAGGAAGTACTGTTTCAAAAGTTGAGAACTTTGCTTCAGTGTTTATTACTCACCCAACAAGACACGTGATTCTTCATTATAATGCTTCTCTGTATGACACAAGATTTGTGCTTTCATAGAGTGTCTGGATGCGATAAAATATAGTTATATGTCTTATATTCCAATATCTGCAAAGGAAAAAGTGTTCACAACTGAACAAAGAAAGATTTTCTGTCATCTTTGGACTTTGATGATTTTATAAATATCTCTATGGTTGTGTTTATAGCCATAAACACAGATCAAACCCTTAATTATTTTATAAAAGGAAAGATATTCCATGAATGGGTTCACCAAGAGTCCAATGCTGGGCAGTGCTACTGAGAGCACATAAGTATAAGACTGTAGACCACAAAAAATGTTGTGATAATATTGACAGACAGTGCAGGTTGCTAATTTCCGAAAAGCTAACAGTCTTGAGTATAACTTATCAGATGCTGCTGTTAGATATAATGAACATTGCTCTACTGCATACTGAAAAAAAATAAATATGGAACTACAGATATGTAATATTATCATAAAATTATGAATTTGCACTGAATGACAAAGTCTACCTTATACTATTCCAAAAAGCCAGATGTAAGAGTCAGAGATGGGTGTCTATTATGCGGATCCATAGTCACAGTCCCACTTAAAGATTACTCTTTATTACTGAAACTGCTATATCAGTTCTAACTTAAATTAGCCAGACTGAAAAGTTTACCCATATCAATATGGTGTGATATGAAATGTACCAGGATATGGAAAAGGAAGCACAGATATGTGATTAGTATTGAATAAAAACAGCATGGACTACACCCTTACCACGTTGGAATGAACTAAAAGCTATGGTCTGGTCTAAATGTAAACTCTGCTAGACCATTCCTTGGAAAATGTTTTTAGTTTTGATAAATGCTCATTCATGGTACGTGAATGTGCATGTCATAAATTCTTCTACATCACAAACAACCAGTGAAAAATTGAGAAAAAGTTTTTATATATGAAGTATTCCAAAAACGCTAGTTTCCGGCAATGAATCTTGAATGAGTAAGGTGTCATTTGCAAACACAATAAAAGAAAATGGAGCTCTTCGTGTAGCTTCTGCTGCATTTAATGATTCATCTAATGGCCCAGAAGACATGATCATACATACTTTGGAGGAGTATTAGGGTATACTGTCAATTGATACAGATGGCCAAAGGATACAACTGATTTGCAGTTTTTGGATGATTAGTATAAAACCTCTTCCTCAAATGGAGTCCTCGCAAGAAGCTACTTCTTCTTAGCCCCAAGGTGAAGTGACACTTGCATTTAATATAGGAAGAGCAGGAGTGCAGGTGCTCCACTATATTCAGGTGTCAAGAGTATTAATTATTTCAGAAACTTTGTATCAAAGGTACTTTGATCACTTTTTTGGTCAAAAATGAATTCATTCAGTTATACTTTAGCCATGAATCCTAAAATCCTTTGAAGGAAAAGGTGAGAAGAATGAAGCACAGCAATATGGCTAATCATCAAGATCTCTGCCTTGCAACTAGGAAGTCTGACATTTATTACTGGTCACTGGCTGTGTGGAGTTTGCATGTTCTCATTATGTCTTGTTTCTACCATTCCAAATGTTCATTAATTGACTAGACTGAATTATCTCGTTCTCTCTCTCTCTCTATCTATCTATATATATATATATATATATATATATATATATATATATATATATATACGCACACACTCACAGACAACTATATAGCCGCAAAACACCAAAAACAAGTCCACACAGCACTAAATGATACAATCTGCCAAAGTCCACCCTGATTAAACACTGATATAGCTATAGATCGTGAGGTTTTGCTTTAAGGCCTTTTTCAATGCTTACAAAACTTGCAATTCTCCCCTTTGTAGCAAATGGTGTATGTGCATACACAGGTCTATATTAGAAGACTGAAAGATTTAAACCACGAACGCTGACAACATTGAAAAGACGAAGTGCTTATTGTCAGATCACAGTAAAGTGAAGACTGGAATTTTTGCCCTTTCCTCACTGTAGTGCGATCTCGGATTTGGTATATATATATATTTAGTGGGGGGGTGAGGGGCACAGCCCCCCACAATAGCAAGTTTGAGGTCCGGTCTTTTCAACCTTGTCAGCATTCGCGGTTTACATCTTTCGGTCTTCTAATATAGACCCCATACACACATACACATACACACACACACACACACAAACATATCCTTGCTGTTTGTGGTCCACATGGTGGTTGAACAGGTTATTGAGAAAGATTAGTCTGCTTACCCTCTTACCAAACAAAAGCAAAAAAAAAAAAGAGAGACTGGAAGCAAACTTATCAATGCTTTTGTCTGATCTCAGAATTGCACTTCAAGTGATGATAGGTTTGTCTTCTACAGAAATGGATAGTTAAGATCTATATTAGAATTGTTTCTACCACACCTGAAAGCAAACACTTAAGAAAACAGTGGTGTCAGAAGTAAACTTTTGATAAAAACACCAAGTAGAGAAGTTTGAACCTGTATGTGAGAACTATAACTGTAACTCAGCATTTGTTACTTGTACCAATAAAGTGTAACTCGTGTGCACTTCCTGTTATGAATGGCTTCCATATTTACTTATTAAGTCTGCCTTGGGTATTGCGGAAGTCTGCACCACCCACACCTCCAATGACTAATATAAACATCTTCTAAGGTTGCACAATTCATGGGGAATGGGAGCAATGGTAGGCAAGACTTAATAGTAATGCTTCAAAAAAACGCAACAAGGAACCTCAGCGCTTGTGGACAGCATCCCCTGTGTTTTATGTAGTGCCCATATATAATGGTTATTCTGTGAGAAGGCATATAGACATGGGCATAAGCCATGTGGCATGCATACCACTGCATAAACTTTTTAAAAATAAATAATCTATCTTGTGCAATGAGTTGTGCAAGAATATACTTTTTTAAACTGGCATACTTATTGTGGTATATAATCATGGAATTTAAGTTGCTCTATTATCAATCATTTCTTTGAAAACTGATAGATCATGAAAACTATGCCAAAACACCTTTGGGCAATTCTCAAAAACATCTTTTTGAAGAGGAGGCAAGCCATCCTGCACCCCTGAAGTGAGGGACAAGCCCCCCCCCCCCCCAGAATGATATATACCTACTCTGAGGTAATACAACAGCAGCCAGGAAAAGTGAAAACTCCACATTTGCTGTTTGGCACAATGTTTCTGATTTATCAGCAGCAGAGGAAACAGCTGTTGACAGATTGACCACATAGCACAGTCATATATATATATATATATATATATATATATATATATATATATATATATATTTTTTTTTTTTTTTTTTTTAAACAGCATTTTTTTTTCAAAATGCATGACTGCCTAAATGGGATTTTGCTTAAGCCTGTTATTTCAAGAGTTTTTTTTTCTCTCTTTTGCATTACTGAAAAGATATACTAAACAAAAATGCACTGTCTGGAGATGGGGGCCACACTTGTAAGGGAGTGGGTTACATTCTGAAAGTTGGCATACAACTTCAAAACTCCTGGCTATGCTTCTACATGTAAATCAAAATGAGTTGGAGTTACAGTGAATGTGCAAGTCTGTCAATCTGAAAAAGAGAATAATTCATTAAGCAGCATGGAAGTTCCTTCACATTTGTTACTAGAGATCCCTGACTATACAGTGGACATAAAAAGTGTACACACCCCTGTTAAAATGCCAGGTTTTTGTGATATAAACAATGAGACCACAATAAATCATTTCAAAACTTTTCCCACCTTTAATGTGACCTATAAGTTGTACAATTCAATTGAAAAACAAACAAATCTGTTAGTGGAAAAAAATATAAAAAAATAAATAATGTACAATAAGCTGGTTGCATAAGTGTGCACACCCTCAAACTAATACTTTGTTGAAGCACCTTTTGATTTAATTACAACATTCAGTCTTCTAGGGTAGGAGTCTATCAGCATGGCACATCTTAACTTGACAATATTTGCCTACTCTTCCTTGCAAAAGTGCTCCAAATCTGTCAGATTGTGAGGGCATCTCTTGTGCACCGCTCTCTTCGGGTCACCCCACAGATTTTCTATTGGATTTAGGTCTAGGCTCTGGCTGGGCCATTCCAAAACTTTAATTTTCTGTTGGTGAAGCCATTCTTTTGTTAATTTGGATGTATACTTGGGGTCATTGTCATGTTGAAAGGTGAAATTCCTCTTCATCTTCAGCTTTCTAGCAGACGCCTGAAGGTTTTGGTCCAAAAGTGACTGGTATTTGGAACTGTTCATAATTCCCTCCACCTTGACTAAAGACCCAGTTCCAGCTGAAGAAAAGCAACCCCAAAGCATGATACTGCCACCACCATGCTTTACTGTGGAGATGGTGTTCTTTTGGTGATGCAAAGTGTTGTTTTTGCGCCAAACGAACCTTTTGGAATTGTGGCCAGAAAGTTCAACCTTGGTCTCATCAGACTATAGCACATTTTCCCACATGCGTTTGGGAGACGTGATGTATTGTTTTGCAAATTTTATCTGGGCTTGAATGTTTTTCTGTGTAAGAAAAGGCTTCCATCTTGCAACCCTACCCTATAGTCCTGACATATGGAGAATACGGGAGATTGTTGTCTTGTGTAGTACACAACCAGTACTTGCCAGAAATTCCTGCATCTCCTTCAGTGTTGCTGTAGGTCTCTTGGCAGCTTCCTTGACCAGTTTTCGTCTTGTCTTTTCATCAATTCTGGAGGGACGTCCAGTTCTTTGCAACGTCACTGTTGTCCCATATTTTCTCCACTTGTTGATGACTGTCTTCACTGTTCCATGGTATATCCAATGCTGTGGAATTTTTTTTTGTTCCCTTCTCCTGACTGATCCCTTTGATGCTTTGTAAGCTCTCTGTGATCCATGGCTTTTGCTGTATTAGGGAACTGAGTAAATGTCAGGAAAATCCTACTAGGACAGCTGAACTTTATTTGGGGTTAATCAGAGTCTCTTTAATTGATGGCAGGTGTGTATCCAAGAAAACTGAATGTTGTAATTAAATCAAAAGGTGCTTCAACAAAGTATTAGTTTAAGGGTGTGCACACTTATGCAATCAACTTATTGTATGTTTTGTTTATTTTTTTTATATTTTCCCCTAACAGATTTGTTTCTTTTTCTTTTGAATTGTATAGTTATAGGTCACATTAAAGGTGGGAAAAGTTTTGAAATGATTTATTGTGGTCTCATTTTTTTTATATCACAAAAACATGGCATTTTAACAGGGGTGTGTACACCTTTTATATCCACTCTATGTCTCAACTTATTTACTCAAGAATTCTGGACAAAGCCAAAAATAACCGTGGGGGTGGGGCAAAAGCCCAAAATCGGGGCAGTTTTTAAATGCCACTCTAATTAATTTAAAAGTAGTAGAACAGATTTACAGCATACATTTTCTGAACAACATTAGCAATACTGTGTCATTTTTGTTTACAACTGATACTGTATCTTTTTCTGTTGACCTTTTAAAAGATCTCTAAGCTCAAAAATAATGTGATCTAAAACTTCAATAGACAAGTGGATAAATATACACATACCTAAATGCATATACATATACATCTCTGTCTGTTAACACTTAAACTTGCACACCCCTGCTAATACCTCACTATAATGCATTTCTTTAATTACTCTTACCTATATTATACACCACTCTTCTATCTGTAAATTCTCAATACAGTGCTTATATATTAATGTTTGTGAATATCAATACAAATTGTATTATACTGACCGTTATGCTACAAATTCACAGAAACTGCATTATAAATCGTGTGATTGTAAATATTGATTGCATTAAAATTGTTACCTTGGAGCTTTTCTCCTTGAGTCTCCATTGAAAAAGGACACATGTGCCCAGATGGGCTTTCCCATTAATCAAATGTCAATGAATAATTAACTAAATCTGCATTAGGACCAATATAAACGCACACAAATGCAGTGAATTCAGCATTAAACAGAATAAAAAATATAGCCATATGAGATTAACTGATGAACTTTATTAATGAAGCATTATAATGAAAACAGCTTTCACAAATGCAATCAACAATAAATAGCAGTGACCAATAAAACATTGCTGAAATCACATCTAAATCTGCCTGAGATGCCAAGCCCTTTCATTTACTACTGCAAAACTTGTCATGTAAGGGATGCAAGAAAATATCCTGCTATGTCTTGTACCTTCTTAATTGACTTCTGCAGGTGGGTTTGTATTTTTCTTTTCTGAAACAGACGGAGGAAAATCAGTTAATAGCTAATGAGCTTCTGCTGGTAGAGATGATGGGAGAGAGTAAAGCTCAGCCTGTCACAATAAGGGGAAGGCCCAATGATCTCACAGGAAAGAGGTCAAACCTTGCTTTGTCTGTAGTAGCAATCAGTGCTGTTTGAAAAAAAGCATGTAGAGGAGGAAATGGTTTAGATGCGCATGGATGCACAGCCGCAGCACTGCCTTTTCAAATAACCCAACAGCAATGAAAACCAGTGAAGTCTTAAGCTAAACCAAGAGGCTAAACTAAGCAGGACACATTATTATACAGGTAACTTTTTTTTTATTTCTTATACATTTTGAAATAAATCAGTACATGTAACATTTACAATTATTTATGTGGATAAAAAAAACTGATATTAACTAGTAAAGATTACATCAGATCCTATTATATAACCTTTGCATTTTTGTCCAGCCTGACATGAGAAACCAATACAGCAATTACTGACAGCATACCCAATATCAGTAACTTGTTTTAAAAAGTAAAGGTGATGCAATGCTTTCATCTGTTTTAAAGAAAATAATACAACATCTTACAAATAAAACACTTCGGAGCATGAATGTGAAACGTTAAGTCTGCAGTCATTAATTTAAGACTTGGTTGAAACAGAGAATATTTTCAAAATTAATGCTTTTTTATTCTCAGTTATGATATAGGGATTACTGTTTATAATTATGATAAATGTATTGCAATCAATGCCTAGCATTGCTTAGGGAGTGGCAGATCATAGAACTAAACAGAAACGAGAATTTATTGCAGATGTATTGTTCTGAGTGGTTTGCGTTCAGCTGACAAGCAAGCGTGTTGCACAATGGTGTAGTCAGGCATACTTAATGCACACAGCAGAGCACATTTTTTAAACAGTCAGAAAACACATAATTTTACTGTTATAGTTGCTATCTTTAATGTTAAAATAGGAAAGTCAATGGGATACTATGCATCTCTGCTCAAACCAACACTGTTTATTACATGTTTCTGTAATGAGCTAGTGTAAAATGTTGATATTTGAAATGTCATGACTGAAGCAGGTGGATAAATGTGTGTATCTACAAGGGGAAAGGGTGGTGCAGCAACTGGCAACATTTGGGACCTGATTCCAAAAGAGCAGCTATCAGAGTAAGTGACATATTCATGTGTATTACACCAGAGAAAGTCACTTACACTGAGAGCAGCTCTTTTGGAATCTGGCCTCCGGTGTAAGCCCTATATGTAAATAGGCTTTACACTAAAGTAAGTCACTTACATCAACAGCAAGCCTTTCAAAATTAGGGCAGTTTACACCAGAGTAAGTCATTTATGCTGAGAGCTACACTTTTGGAACATATGGAGTCTATCAATAAAACAGCACAATTTCTGTCTAGGTATATGATGATGATGCACTGAAATATACAGAAATAAAAATCAGTTTGCTTACCTAATAGGATGATTGCAATTTCTACTGTAACAATGCAAAGCATTTCATCCCTTTGCCTACTGACCACATAGTGAATGTGATCCTTCATTTCTTAATACCAGAGCAAGAGCTGGTCATGTCATGGCTATCATTAATTCAGCCATGATGGAGTTTTTATTTTTTCCTAGCTATCCTTTCCCCAGTGGTGGATATGCACACTTGCATATATAAGGGCTTTCTCAGCATATTACATGAAGTCTACCATGCAAACATGACTTGACAAAGCCCATATGCTGAATGTTATGCACCTTTCTTCAAATTAGCTGCTGGCACTGTAGCTGGACGACCTCCCTAACCCCAGGATGGGTCCATCAGCATCAGCCACTCCTGCCTTCACTTCCACACTCCCTCATCAGCTTCTCCAGCTTCTTGGTTGCTAGTTGATCTTGTGCATCTGTGTGACAGTCAAGGCTTTATGCCTCTACTCCACAGAGCTGAGTCTAATGCAGACCTTACTTGATTTCTAAATCACGAGTTCTTCTTCCTTCCCAGATACTAAGTTCATTTTATGCCTGCCCGGTGATGCTTATTTTTCATTGCATTTGTTTGGCAAATGCCTAAACCTACTCGGCACAAGCTTCTATTCAGTAATGATCTGGGAGGACCATCTGGTCAAGTGACTTGTTTAAAGTCACCAAGAGGGAAATGAAGACTGATGGAAACAAACCATGGACTAACTGATTAAATGTTAGTGGCTCATAGCCTTAACCATATGTGCTTTTTTTGTTACAGCGTCTGCTCCCAAAACGTCTGGTGGAAGTTTTGTCTATGCATCCACCACCCTTTTTTTTTTTTGTGAAAATGCAGTTTTTCATGTTTGTCCTCATCTGTCTTCTCAGATTTCTTACAATTATTTCTTTCTCTTGAGAATTAATTTTTTTAATACTTCCCTTTAATTTTACAAGTAAAATTACCCAGAAGTCTCCATCATATCCTTCCTCTTCTCCAGAACATAATTAATGAGGTCCTTAAATTTATATTAATGGGCCACCGCATTTATAAACACTGTACACATGGGTGCACAAGACTTGTGTGCTCCTGTAGTTGTACTGTGATTCACAAAATAGAATCCTGCTATTGTCCAAATACACAGTGTCAGGCTGTTCGGAGAGGTAATGTAGATGAGGATTGCAGCTGGTCTTCAGATTTATCAATTACTCATACAATGAGGTTAAACAAATCTATCACAGACATAAATATCTATTATTTATTTAATAGTTGTTAGTACATGTTCTGCCTGTTTCAGCAGCATGCATCATATTCTATAATGTAGATCCTTCTACTTAGTCTGGATAGTGGTAAAGTGACCAATTAGCCTGGCTAGTATAATACTGTGACCGTTCTTTCTAGGATAATAGCAATAGGGCTGAATGGCCCCATTGAATTGACAATTCAGGTCAGGACTGAGCAGTATCAGAGGATGACCATTTGCCAAGAGCTAATAGGCACTGGTAGGGTATGTGTACTAGAGCTGGCCATGGTGTCACAGAGAGAGAAGCAGAAGAGCACCAGGAGGTTACCCTGGTCTGCACACATGGATATCCACAGGGAGTAAGGCAATGAGGGTAGCAGAGATGGGCAGCTATAGCAGTTGTCGGTTGCTGATATGTCACTGCTAACAGCTGCTGTGGCATCAGGTGTGCAGTGTCAGTGCCAGTATGCTTTACATTGTGCATGACTTTACAGCTTATTAGGGTCTGCTTTCTAATCCACCATCATGTCAGGGAGAAATTCATGACTGTTTCAGGCTCCTTCACTATGTCAGTAGAGCAGGGATCATTTTTAATGTTATTTTAAAGACATGATCTGATACTAGATGAACTCACATTTGTATGAGCTTGTTGATGTAATGGTGTTAGAGATGGGACTGTGTAAAGTTGCATAATGGTGCTTTTATGCATCATATTCCGCATCAGAATGTGGTTTTGAATCCCTTTTCTATATACTATGTCCACTGTCATGTCATATATTGGTGATGTTGCTCAAACATTATGTACCAAGCACAACACAACCAATTCTGGTACATTGGGTCCATCATTTCAGTTTAATTTGAGGTTAGTCCACAGTTATACAAATAAAATCTGTCTGACTCTCATAGTATATTCCATGACTGTATGGCTGTGGGAGGGAAAGGGCACCTATTAGAGACAACAGAAGGAGCATCCTGTGAAATCAGGAAGAGTTGAAGGGGATGAGTGTGTCTCAGTTGGAGGAGGGGGGCTTCAGGGCAAAGTCAGGAGGAACATTAGATGATACCAGGAAGAATTCTGAAATGTGACTAAGAGTTATATACCAAGTTAATAGAACAACAGCCCTAGCATTGTGAAGCAGTTTCTGTACAATAAGAAGTATGAAACTTGAATGTCTGACATGACTGGCTATAATTGTCAATAGCTTACAAGGGCAGTAAATGGACAATATGGTGTGTGTGTGTGTGTGTGTGTGTGTGTGTGTGTCTGCATGCAAGTAAATGAGGTGGGTGCTTCTGCTAACACAATGCATGCATCACCCATGTTAACTACTGCAGTAAAGTACTGATTAGCACTAGCAGTAGTTAACAGCAATTTAGAGATATGCAAATTAGCCAATAATGAGGTCTTTCCTCATCATGGCTACTGTGTCTCTGAATTGCAAATCACTGTATTGAATAAACAGCCTCTTTTTACCGCCACTCTTAACGTGAGCATTGGGGTTCTTTCTGAATCATCAGGTGTAATGGATCTGGCCGATATGCACAAAAGAATGGTTGTAGAGGTGCAACCACTGTGTTTTATTTCATTTCTTTTATGTTGTTATGCTATATTTTATTGCCTGTTTGGATGGTTATTTAAAATCAGTTTTGTTTGTTTGTGTCTTTCGGCTTTTCCCGGTTAGGGGTCGCCACAGCGGAACTCCGGTCCGCTAATGACTGGCAGTAGATTTTTACGTGCTGGCTTGCCGGGCCTAATGCACAACCTGCAATGAAGGAACGCCCATTCACACATGTCGACACACAGAAGACGCTCTAACTGAGAATCGAACGGGTAATGTCTAACTGTGAGGCGACAATGCTACCGCAGCACCACCACCGCAGTTGTTTAACTAAAATAAGATAAGGGCAAATTCAAAACTTTATTTCAAGACCCATTTGAATTTATGAGAGGTAGATCACTGCATTGGTGGTGCTGCAGTAGCGTTGTCACCTCACAGTAAGACGTTGTTCTGTTCGATTCTCAGCTAGAGTGACTTCTGTATGGAGACATGCATGAATGGGCGTACCTTCGTTAAAGGTTGTGCGTCAGGGCTGGCAACTCGGCATGTAAAAATCCACTGCCAATCATTAGCGGACTGGAGTTTCGCTGTGGCAACCCCTAACCGGGAAAAGCCGAAAGACACAAGAACTGCCTTTTCCAGTTTTTTAAGTTTCAGCATTTTTGGTGGTAAATACTAGATTGCCTGTGCATGCAGTTTATTTCAACATGTCTGAAGCTTTTATTAACTCTGTAATAAAAGTTCAGTTGACTGTGGCTGAGTGAATGGGAGTGAGGTGTCACTGCTGGCAAGCTCATCTTGGGGGGGGGGTGCAGTTCTAACTTGTCATTTGCATGGCACCTAGCAAGATCACTAGGTGTTGCAGTGACAGAGCATGAGTCAATGAGCATGCACTGTTATCATGCAAAGGCACATAGCAGAGTAAGCACATAGTTACATTCCTTGCAGCCAGCAGCATGCAGTGGAGCTCATACAGCCATATTTAAGAAGGGAGTGAACCATTAGGGAAGGGTTAGGCTGCTCTGCAGGATTTGTAAACTGGGTCACTCCCTACCACCCAACTCTAATATAAACTTGGTTAAACTGAGTTGCAGCAGGAAGGTAAAACTAATAATACCCATGGAAGGAAAACACCACTATGAATAAAAATTGTGTAGTATAAGTCCACCTTGATAGATTAACAGAGAATAAGCTCAAACTTACTCTGGACCCACCCCAGACCTACCCCATATCTTTTATGCCCATAAGTGGTAACAAGCAGAATTAATATATCCATAATGGAATGTAACAGTGTGAGTAATAACAATATCCTAGCTAAGCTAACTATTACCACAGTTCTAAAACTATCCACACTTGAATGGCTCTTCACAGATGGCACCAAGATAAAACAAGCTCTGGTCCTATAAACAAAATTAAAACTGAATTTCACTGAAAATATAAAACAGCATATGAAGAGAGTGATTCAAAGATCAGATATGAGGAATGGCCCTGCAATTCAGATGGATAAAGAAGCACCAGACATCTTGTGTTTGATGAACGCTATAGACAATGAAGGGCCTGCAGGGGAAGGATAGGACTGAGTGATGACTGATAATGGCGTACCCATTCTGGGGGGAGGGGCTAGGCTCCTCCAGTGTGATTTATTATGAGCTTGGTGAGCTCAGTGCTGCATTAGTATGTGCTGCTTCGTCTGTAGGTTGTGTATGCATGGAACACTTCATGCACCTTCCTGAGGATAGTGATTGTGGAGTGTGCAAGACTTCCATAAAGTGGTTGGAATTAGAGCACACTAGCCAGCAGTATGATACTGTACCAGTATCCTCAGTCTCCTCACTTACCCTGGACATGGGACAGATGAGCTTGGGAGATGCTAAAGGAGCTCCAATAGACTCGGTGAATGTGGAGAGGAGCTGGTTGCAGCTGATAGTCGGCTTTGGGAAGGAAGCAAAACAAAAAAAAAATTAGATATGGGGAAGGACTATAAGGGGGAAATATCAAGTTAAGCAGAGACTAATATTATATTATTAGCTCATATGCAGGGATGGAAGTAATGCAATTCCTCTTTAATAGCATACAATGGAAAATAAAAAAAATGGAATATTATAATGTTTGGAAAAAATATGAACATGCATACCTAAAAATATAAATATGCTGTATAAAGAGGGAATAAAATATAACAAGAGTAGACATGGTAGCATACAGCAAACCAATTCTGAAATAGTTTTAGCATATACAACAGGAGTTAAAATAAGGTAGCCAACTATCTATTTGAAAATGTAAGTTTAACCCAAAGTATGCCAGTAAAATAAAGAACACAAAGCATTTACGGTAATGGAAAGGTAACCAAAGCAAAACATTTGGAGTGAAAATACAGATTGAAACTTTATTGCACCTAAGATGGAATTTGTTTATTAAAGCAGATTTTCATCATGG
This sequence comes from Protopterus annectens, assembly GCF_019279795.1. Taxonomy (NCBI): domain Eukaryota; kingdom Metazoa; phylum Chordata; order Ceratodontiformes; family Protopteridae; genus Protopterus; species Protopterus annectens. Next base: position 350,873,027 of record NC_056747.1, on the reverse strand, counting down.
GTCTATTATAGCAATACGAAAGAACTAAAAAGAAATATCATACCAACAATGTAATTTCAAGAAGTCAATTTTTGCCACATGAGCTATGACTGAACTATACAAACAGCAATCAGACTGACCACCAGAAAAGTTGCATGAACTAGGTGCATTTAGGAAGGAATGGGAAAGAACATGCAGCAAGGTTGCTGGTTCTGGTTTGAAATTCATCACTTTTTCAAAAACAGAATTTGTTTATAAATGTAGACCTTCGGCACAGTCCAATATATAGGATCACAGGAAATTACTAGGCTAACGACCCAGAGGAAGTCATTTCAAGCCTAGCCACTTCATTCCAATGTAAGACCATAGAAGTGTTAGCTAATACCCAAAATTGCATTTAATAATGGTTGATCATGTCCAGGAAGGTTGTGGGTGCTATTCCCTGTAAGAATTTACAGCACCCCATCCACTAGTCCAGGTTCCTCTTGAACAGTGTCATACAGGTCCTCTGTTTTACATGAATAGGTAGCCTATTTCAAAGATGTGACAGTCACTGGAAGATAAATCTGTCCTTCCAGCATGTCCTATTTAAGTCACAGGCCATACTTAGGTCCCTGGAATGGATAGCCCTAGTCCCATTTGATTTATGGATATGTAGCAAGTTCATTAGTTTTGGGTCTGAAATTGCTCTGTAAGTCAACCATAAGTCTCCCCTATGAAGTTTATATGATACAGAGTACAGTGAGAGGGACTTTAGTCACTCTATGTAAGGCACATGCTGGAGTCCCTTGATCTTCTTAGTAGAAACCTCTGAGGTCTCTCCAGTTGTTGCAAGTGCTTTGTCCGGTACATGCTAAATGGGGTGTTATACTCAATTATGGTCCGGATTAATGACGAGTATAGAGGGGTTATAACCTTTTTTGCTCTCGAGGTGATGCCTTTACTAATCAAGTATGCTACATTGAAAGTCTTCCTTACTACAGTAGACACATGGTGGTTCAAGTTAAGGTCACAGTCAACTTGTGATCCCAGGTCCCTTACCACTTTGTGGGTACTTAGGGTATTGCTGTTTATTTGATATTGTGAAAGTACATTGTTTGTGCTGAAGGGAATGATGATGCACTTCTTTGCATTCAGTTTGAGACAATGACTTAGACACCAATCATTGGTTTGTGTAAGACCCTCCGGGAGTATACTGGCATCATTTGGGGATTCAGTAATTACACTCATTTTGCAGTCATCTGCACACTTGGTCAGCCACAACTCCTTAGTTTTGACCTGAACTTCTGAGAAGTATATACCAAACATTAGGGGGCCCAGCACTGACACCTGTGGTTCCATGCCGGTAACAGGTCTGCTGCTTTTTTGTGGAGTCACCCACTTTGGTAGTGTCTTTGGTTTGTGTGCCAATTAGTAACCCATCTTACAACAAAGGGGTTTACATTCAGTTTGCTAAGTTTATTGGTAATGCCTGAGTGTGGGATTGTCTCAAAAGCCTTTGCCAAGTCGATGTATGCGGTGTGCACAAATTTGCTCTCATCAATGGCCTTGGTCACATGTTGGAAAAAACACCAGATTTAACAAGCAGGGTCTACCATTTGTGAAGCCGAATTGGATATGATTCAGGATTTGGAAGTTGCCCGTGTCTTTATTTATGAGGTCCATGGCCTTACAAATGAGGCTGATCAGACTTATGGGTTTGTAATTCCCCGGGTCTGTTGCTAGGCCACCTTGTGGAGGGAATAACTGTTGCTGTTCTCCATTCTGCAGGAACAAAGCCTGTAGTTAGACTATGATTGAAAAGGTACTTAATGGTGATACTAGTTCATGTTTTAGCCTGTTTAGAAGACAGTCTGGGATGCTGTCTGGTCCCATAGAGGCTGTATTTTTTACCTTGGACAAGGCTTTGATGAACTGTTCAGCAGATTTGTAGGGCAGGGGGAAGGTTTGTGACAGGTTTGGAGAGGATAAGGGAGTGAAATTTTCACCAAACCTATTTGTTAGCAGGTTTGCTATCTCTATGGGGTCAGTGTGTCTGTGATACTGTTGGTCATTAGTCCTGCACATGCCTGGGCTCTACCTTTTAGGCTAGGTACATAGCTGTAAAAGGCCTTATGGTTATCCTTGGCTGTGCTTGCTAAGTTTTTCTCAAAGAAGCCCTTGGATGATGTGACAAGTTGTCTTATTTACCTGCTGAAGCTGAGGACATTGCTTTTCCATTGTTGGGATCTCCCCTTTGTTTTCTTGGACAGCAACTTTTTGCGTGTATTGTAAAGTTTGTTGATGCTGGATATCCACCATGGTGGCTTGTTTTTACTTGTGGCCCTGGATTTGATTCTTTCTGGTACAGCTGAGTCTATACACTTATGCAAGTGATTATATAGGGCTGTAGTGTAAGCTTCAGTGTAGTTACCACTTCCAGTTGGGGGTGGGGCTTGGAATGCATTAATACCCTCACCTAGGACAGCATAGTTTGCCTTGGTAAAGTCTTTTAGTCTGACTTTGCCCATTGTGAGCTCTGGTGTTAGTGACAGCTCAAAGGTGACTGATTTGTGGTCATATTTAACTAATGCAGGTCTGACAGCTGCAGCAGTGCATCTGTTTGACATGTTAATAAGGACCAGATCGAGCATGTTTGTTCCTCTTGTTTTATGACTTGAATGGGGGTCTTACCCACTGTAACCTGAACTTGGAGTAACTCCATGGAGCTGTCCAGTCTAACTAGACCGGAGGTGAATTAATCTCTAATATAGATAGAAACACTGCCTCTTTTGGTTCTCACATGTTCATTTTCCCATCTGAAGTTGTGGAAGGCATTGTAGCCTTGCAAGGCCAAGGTACTCTCTGAGGCCTTGAATCAGGTTTCTGTGACTGCACAGGCATCTACATCTTCCAGTAATAGAAGTGCTTCTAGGGTGTGCAGTTTTTGGTTTAAGCTCCTAGCGCTTAGCAGCATGGCTCCTATTTTGTTATGATTGGCAAATTTCATGTTGGTAAGTTTGTTTTAAAGACCTTGCATAAAAAAGGCACTATGGGGGAAGCAAGAGCCTTTGCCACCAGCTGAAAGCCAAGAAGTTTTAGGTGCAAACCATCTCTGGCAAAGCAGTAAGGTTTGTCAACCAAGGTTTCCCAGGCTGACAGGAACTGGATCCCTTTTGAATGACACCAAAAACTAAGCCAATTATTGAAATCAATAATTTTTTGTTTGTACTGTGGCATAATTGTAGGTGAGGGTAGTATGCTGCTGAAGGCTAGGGACATACCTGCCTGGGACATGTACTCAGAGAGCTCAATCATGTCTCTCTTATATAGTCCAGTGAAGTATGTCTCAGGTCGTTCACTCCAACATGAACTATGACAGAATCATGATGGTACTTACTGCTGAGAGACCTGAGTCCATGCATGATCTGATGAATCCTGGCACCGGACAGGCAGCTGACTGTGACATTCTCCTTGTCCAGCCTGGTGAGTGGGACATCAATGTGTCTCACTATTGAGTCTCCAATGAATAAGAAATTTGTTTTTTGAGTGTTACACCTTACGGGCTTGGTAGGTGAGACACTGCTGTTGCTATGTGTCATGGGTGCTGTGTTAGCTGTAGCAGTGCTGTGTTTTGGAGATCTCTGGTGTCTCAGTAGATTTTTTGAGAGAACTTCCACGTATGTTGATTTTTGTGTTAAATGCATACTATGTGTATGAGTAGTGGTACTATATGCATGTGTAGTGGTGGGTGGTTTGACAACCTCTTCTGTGTTGCTCTTTTGAGTGTGAGAGAGCATGTATTCAAGATTCTTGATGTAGATACATCTCTCACACTCTGTACTAGAGTGAGTTACTAGTAGAGGGTTGTTGGTGTACATGAAACAATTGCTACACTGCCTCAAGTCCCAAGTCAACAAGGTTGGCAGGAGAAACAAGAGTGGTCCAACTGTCCATAATGCTAAGTTGAAGATTGTTATCACTAAGGGGAACTTTTCATGATCGATCAAGGAGGAGATCAGTGGATGGATATTTCTGCCTGGTGTTTTTTGTTGTTGTTGGTAGTTTAACAGGTTACAGCTCACCAGCACTTCTTTGACCAGGAAAGTATTAAGGATGAGGGCTACATTAATGTGCTACAACTGTATCTAAGGGAAAACCTGTTGAATTAATCTGTCCGGCTATGGCTCACAATTGCACAGTAGTGCATGGTGCTGTGCGACACATAAACAAGCAGAAACCTGCTTAAATACCAGAAGCTAAAAACCTGAAAACATTTTTAAAAATGTCCTAAAGGACCAATGAGGATGCTTACTTCAAGCCCTAGACCAACCACTTTTCACTAAACAGGTTCCAATCAGCACAATCTTCTCACTAGGGTGCAGAAAGGCCCGGAAAATGTGCTCAGAACAAACAGCCACTGAAAACAGTCCCAGATGCAGCAAACCTCTAGATGTCTGGTATCTCAGCTAAGAGTTGTGGCTGGTAGCCTACCTCAGTTCAGCTTGGTACAAACAACAAGAAAGCAATGAAAAGTTGGCATTTTATGCCAAGAAATAAAATATCCAGAGTCCATAGCAACAAAATGAGCTGAGGATGAAATATGCTAACAGCAATTAGAATGTAAACCTGAATGAACTGGTAGCTACATGAGGGAAGAGGATGTCACAAAAAACATGAGAAGGTATCCAGCTATATAGCTCAGATTATATAATTCTAACCCAGAGTATGCCTGCAAGTCAGGAACCAAAACATCATAGTAATGAAAATTTAACCAAGGCATAAAACAGAAAAAAATCTGGTTTGACATTTATCGTTACTGCAAAGACAGAATATGTTTATAAGGATTCACTTCATAATCTCGAAATACTGAAACATCGAATTTCAGTATCTTGAAACTATGAAAACAAATCCACAAAACACCGAAACTACAAAACCCTGAGCCCAAACCCACGAAATTCAAAACATCGATCAAAACCGCATACACTACACCATACATACACCGCAACACCCACATCACAACATAAACAAACAAAAACTACACACTTACACAACTCATACACACTAGCAGGGGGGCAAGCCCCCCTGCACCCCCCCACTTATATATACTAACTCTGAGATTGCACAAATAGGAAACAAAAGCAAACTCACGCACGCACATTCTCCAGTCCCTCACACACACATCAAACATATCAGTACACTGAAACACACTCTAACCTCCACTCAAATCCCTTACAAAATACTCACTTACCTGACGACACACCTAGATCCACATACAGCACCGCGCACCATAAACACACAATCCCAGACACCACGTAATGTAAGGCCATAACCACGAATTCGAGATATTCAAATTCGCGATTATGAACTTTCGCTATTTTAAACATTCAGATTTATAGTCTCAAGATACGGAAATTCGACATATTTCGAGATTATAAACGGCTCCTGTTTATAAGTGTAGATTTAGCATTATCCTATGTTATAGGAGAAAAGCACTGAGAAATTGTAATTTTGTGTCACAAATTATACTACCTAGAGTCTAAACTATACCTACAGTAATTTGATTGCACCAAAATTCAGCAGATGATTGGGGGGGTGATGTAATACATTACGTTAAGAGTAACCAAGACCTTAATAATAGTGAAAAAAGAAAGAAATAGCATATTGTTTTTCTAAATCAAGAGGAATATGTCCAATCGAAAACATGTAGGCAGAATGTTTAAATGTGGGTTTACTGGAAAATAATATATAGAATGTGAAAATACATTGGATAAATGAAAGTGCAATGCAGAGACAGGGGTTATACTTCACAATGGAAGAATTTTGAGTAATACACATATTTAAAAAAATCTAGATTTTACAATACCCCTGGTAGAACAGTGCCATAAAAGAATAGTAGCTCCCAGCTAAGCCTGCAATAAATGCTAATGTGTTAATATTCAAATGAGGTTCTGGTTAAAACCTTTAAAGATATAGGACAGCAAAAATGTATTAATAAATCATGGTTAAATTGTAAGTCACAGCTAAGACAAAGCAGCAATGGGATAAAAATGTGATTTTTCTATTTCTTCTAATGCTTTGAACAAAAATTCAAGGGAAGCCATTTCACACATGCTTGGCACATACACTGCCTTGTCCGTATGCTGTAACCACAGATGCTACAGTGGTAAATCATGAACATCCGGCTATAAGCTAAGAAAAAGACAGATTCTGGCCAAGAAGAAAGATCAAGTTTACAACAAAGTAACCCATTAAAATAAGAATTTACAAAACAGCAATTAAAGGGATAATCCCAGTGTTTAAAATCTGGGTCCAAATTATAGCTAACCAAAGTACTCCTACTTTAATCATGTCACTCACATTCCTACCCGTAGTGATATTTTTCTTTTAAATATCCTGTACATCTTCGATTCCAGTCTTGTTTTGGCTCTCAGTGTCAACTACCTTTTGGTTTTGTGTTCCTATCACATTTGAAATGAAAGTACACTTCAAAGTTAACTACATTTCTGCACCTTTGTTCTCATGCATCTCTTCACAGGTCATAATCTTTACAGCATTCAATGTCTTATCTTCATTTGGATCCTGAATTGTTTTATTATTATTATTTTTTTTTTTTTGTTATTTGCTGATAAATCTGTATCTCAATCATTTTGGCAGCATTGGAGTGCAATACCATTTAGCATGGTAGACATTAAACCACAACCTGGTATAATGCAAAATATAAAGAAACTCTTTAGTAAAACAAATATTGATCACTTTCATCTTATATTTATTTTTCTCCACAATCACTGTTCTTTTGAAGTGATTCTGTTTGTTTTGCATTCATTACACAAGAGGATTTCTTTTAAGTGTTTCAAATATGTAAAGCAAGTCTTTTTAATCTTATTTGATTTCAGACATACATTTCCTGAGTTTTGAAAGCAGTGAGTGGCTGTGCAAAGAACCACTGTAGCTCCGTTTCTGTGAACTGTTGCCATAGCACCACTTGCCGGTAAAACCATGGCAGTGAAGAGCTGTGTGTGCATTATTTCATTCATTTTAAGCAAACTTCAATTGTCTGCGACTCTTAACTGCATATTAACTCTCAAATGTATTAAAAAAACAAACCGGTTTACTGCAGTGAGTTTTGCAATTAAGTTGGGGAAGGGCAGGTATAACTGTGTTTGCCATATGTTGTATAATATTGGTAGATTTGTGCCTTGCTTTTCAAAATTCTTACCTACCACCTGTTTTCAGCATTTGGCAAGAAAAAAACACCATATGCTGATGACAAATGATAAATGAATTAGCAGTTTCATTCTTCCTTCAATTTATGTCCTAAGTTAAGTTTTAAGTTCAAGGAAGGAAGGATGAAAGTGCTAATACATTTATCATTTTTCATCAGCAAGTGTTTTTTTTTTCTTTGTCAGTTCAGCAGTGTTATCCTGTTAATCATTTCTAGTTATTGTTTGTTTGCTTTTAAGCAACTACGCATTTACCTAAC
>NC_056747.1:350843086-350860586 GCF_019279795.1 Protopterus annectens | reverse complement strand
TATATATATATATATATATATATATATATATATATATATATATATATATATATGTATATATATATATATATATATGTATAGGTCTACTTCGGTTGTACAAAGTTTCAGTACTTCGAAACCCACTTGGTTGAGACCAGTTGTTCGAAGTACCAAAACTTCGACAATGAAGTACATAGATAACAATACAGCTCAGAATGAGAATATTCCCTTTTCCACGCTGTAGTGCAATCTCGGAGTTGGTATATTTGAGTAGGAGTGCACATGGGGGTGTAAGGGGGCTTGCATAACATGTTTTCTGTGATTTTTTTTTTTTTTAGTCAGCTGATCCGGCGACTAGGCTTCAGTGAAAGTGCACTTCTTGGCTGAAGTGGGCATCTACTTTTCCTTTTCGAAGTAATGAACTTTCGACAAAGAAAAGTAATTCCATATATACATATATATTTCAGTTGTCCTTTCTTATATATATATACCCCCCCCAGTATCCTTTTGATTCAATGTATTGTGTATTTGAATCTTTGAGATTCAAACTATTTTAGTGCTATGACAGGACTTTTGATACTTCAAACTTTTGTTTTACATTTTAATTTCTCACTCTCTCCCTCATGTGTGTGTGTGTGTGTGTGTGTGTGTGTATATATATATATATATATATATATATATATGTATATAAAATATACATATATACATAGCAATCTCTGTCTGTCTCTCTGCACACATTTTACAAACACTCACGCACCTTATCCATGAGATTCCTGAGTGTCACTAATGAATGACAACAGACAATATTATGATTACAGGAAAGCTGTATAGGCTAAGGAAATGAGGGATTTGTTAACAAACTGCTTTCTATAGTATAGTAAATGTACTGATATTACTGCAAAGATTACTTCAGCACAACTTTACTTGTCTGGACTCTGCATATGTATATCACTTTGTTTTTTTTTTCACATAACTTTATTTTGATGATGGTAGGCTTGGTTTCATTGTTGTGTTGTTTGGCTGATGAGATCTTTGTATATGAATGTCACATTGTGCAGTAATGATACAGAACAAGGGATCAAGGCTAAGAAAGGACAACTGAAATATTTACAGAATCAGTAAGCATCTAGGTGGATTGCAAATTTGATAGATTAGGTGCAACTCCGCTTTTTACAACTCTGCATATGTCACAGATATTTGATTATGAATTGGAAATGAACAAAAGAACAATTCATTATCATATGTTATTTTACATAATTTCTCATTTAACATCCTGTTATGAGTTAATTTGCTTAGGCTTATTTGCAGATATCATACAAATGGCCTTTACAAACTGCAGCCTAGGTATACTCATTTGTGGATAGGAGGATCATCCATAAAGTACAGTTTTGTACCTACCATAAATGTAGATGTCCGATAGGTATGCATCTGCAGTCATAACATATGGGTTGTCCTGCCTCAGGCAGCCCTTCGGTCGGCCGGATTCCAAAGTCTGGGTCTGGCCTCGGCTGATGTCACACTTTCCCCGACGTCAGAGCGTCTGGGGTATAAAAGCATCAGCCGATGCCATTTTCCTCAGTTTTTCTTGCCCCAGATACCAGGTGCCCTCTAGGAAGGCTAAATTTGGATAAATGCTGAAAAGTTCCAAACATTTGCAAAATTATATACATGTATAAACAAACAAATACACCATAATAGATTCCCCCAGCTAGCTAAAAGAGGGGTAAGTACCCTAGGAATACCACAGAGGGGTAGGAGGGAGGGTAATCCTGACTGCAGATGCATACCTATCGGACATCTACATTTATGGTAGGTACAAAACTGTACTATGTCCTTCAAGGATGCATCTGCAGTCATAACATATGGGTAGAATACCATAGCCAATCTGGGGGAGGAGGTACTAAGAAAAGGATGGTGTAGTTAAGATCCCCTGCAGGACTGCAGTAGCAAAACCTGCTCTGGATCTGGAGTATAAAGGTAGATTGTAATGTTTGGCAAATGTATGCACGGAGCTCCAAGTAGCAGCTTCTAAAATGTCCTTGGTAGCCACCCCTCGTAGGAAGGCTGTAGTGGTGGCCGTGGCCCTTGTGGAATGAGGCCTGATGTTTTCAGGAACTGTCTTTCTATGAAAGGAGTAGCAAAATTGAATGCAATTTCCTATCCATTTTGAAATTGTCTGTTTGGAAATTGCTTTTCCTTGCACCCCAGTAGCATATGCTACAAAAAGTTGGTCAGTTTTTCTGCTAGTTTTTGTTCTGTCCAAGTAGTAGCGTAGTTGTCTGTGTATATCCAGGGTGTGCAAAAGTTTTTCTCTATTCTGTGGATTAGGGAAAAAACGTAGGTAGGTGAATAGCTTGGTTCAAGGATTCCCTAGATACCACCTTTGGCATAAAAGTAGGATTGGTTCTTAGTGAAACTCTGTCCTGGTGGAAGATAAGAAATGGCTGTACTGCCATTAATGCTTGTAACTCAGATACTCTTCTTGCTGAAGTGATTGCCAGAAGGAATGCAGTCTTCCAAGACAGAAACTGTAGATCTGCTGATGCTGCTGGTTCAAAAGGAGGAAGTGTCAGTTTCTCCAGCACAAAGTTGAGATCCCAAGCAGGTAGAGGGGGTCTTCTTGGAGGTTTAATATTTTTGATCCCTCTCAGAAATTGTCTGAGGAGAGGGTGCAAGAAGATAGGTGGATCCACATTGTATTCTGCTGAAATTGCTGAAGCATGAATCTTAATGGAAGAATAGGACAGGCCATTGTGGAACAATTCTGCTAAGTATTCTAGGATATGTGTTATGTTTGCCACTGTGACATCTGAGCCTTTTGATGTGCTCCAAATGAGAAATCTCTTCCATTTAGCTGAGTATGGCTTCCTTGTGGAAGGCCTGCGAGCCTCCAAGATAATGTCCTTCACCCTCTGAGATAAAACAGGTGGATTTGGATTTAAGGAATTTTCCAGGCAGTTAGCTGCAATGTTTTCAAGTTGGGATGCAGAGTCTTGAAATTGTTCTTCATCAGAAGAAGAGGCCATAGGGGGAGAGGCCATGATTTTGCCTGAGACATGCTTCTCAATAATGGATACCAATGTTGCCTTGGCCAGTCTGGAGCTATTAGTATCACTCTTGGCTGTTCCTCCCTGATCTTCAGTAGAACCTTGTACATCAATGGGAGAGGTGGGAAGGCATATACTGTTAGAGCTTTCCAGCTGAAAGAGAGAGAGTCCACCCTCCAAGCTTGTGGGTGGTATGTCCTTGAGCAGAATGTCTTCAGTTGATGGTTGAGTGGGGAGGCGAACAGATCTATCTCCGGCATTCCCCATGTCTTTGCTATGAGTTGGAAGACGTCCGGGTGCAGCATCCATTCGTGTGCATCCATGGTAGTTCTGCTTAAGCTGTCCGCCAGTGTATTTTCTTTCCCTGGCACAAATTGGGATTGTAGTTGGATATTGAGATTCAGGCATAGTTCCCACAGATTCATAGCCATCCAGCATAGTGGGTAAGAGTGTGTGCCTCCCTGCTTGTTTATGTACCACATGACCGTGGTGTTGTCTGTCCTTATTAGCAGGTGTCCTGGTTGGAGGAAGGGTTTGAATGCCTCGATTGCATGCTTCACTGCCAACATTTCCTTTTGGTTTATGTGCATGCTTAGCTGTCCTTGAGGCCATAGGCCTTGGATACATATGCCCTCCATGTGTGCACCCCATCCTCGGTCTGAGGCGTCCGTGGTGATGGTCTGCCTTGGCTTTGGTTTGTTGAAAGGCAACCCTCTGTTGGACTGGCAGGCCTGAGCCCACCACAGGAATTCCTTTTGAAGGCATGGAATGATTGGTATCATGGTTTCTAAACTGTGACTGTGTTGAGACCATACACTCCTTAGGTACCATTGTAATTTCCTCATATGCAGCCTGGCATGTGGTATCAGAATTATGCAGGATGCCATGTAGCCCAGGGCCTGCAGGATTTTCCTTGCAGTAAGCTGAGTTTGTCTTGCCAGCATCATGAAGTAATGTGGAAGTTGTTTTTGTTTTTCTTCTGTGAGAAAGGCCATTTGGGTGGTTGTGTCCAGATCTGCACCCAAAAAGGTTATCCTTTGGGATGGTACTAGTCTTGACTTTTGGATGTTGACTGTATATCCCAAGGTCTGTAGCAGGTGTATGGCATAGGCCAAGTCGTTTATCAAATTTCCCTTGTTGTCCGCTTGTATTAGGCAGTCGTCCAGGTATGGGTAAATTTGAATTCCCTGTAGTCTGCAATGTGCAATTACTGATGCCAAGCATTTCGTGAATACTCTGGGCGCAGCAGATAAGCCAAAGGGCAATGCTGAGAATTGCTAATGCTCTGATCCTGTAAGAAATCTGAGGTGTCTTCTGCAACTTGGTCGAATAGGGACGTGCAGGTATGCCTCCTTGAGATCTAGAGTCACCAGCCAAGACTCCTTGCCCAACATGGGAAGAAGTTGCTGTAGGGTCAGCATTTTGAATTTTGGCACAATGAGATAAGTGTTCAGTGCGGACAGGTTGAGAATAGGCCTCCATTGACTTTCTTTTCTTGGTACAAGGAATAGTCTGGAGTAAAATCCTTGGCCTTGTTCTGAACATGGTACCTTCTCTATGGCTTTTATCTGAAGTAAATTGTTGATCTGTGTTAAAGCCTCTGCCCTCTGATTTGGTGGAAGGTTTGGCATTCCGCTTCTTTTTGGCAAAGTGTGGAAGTGGAACCTGTATCCTTTGTCTATTATCTGCAGTGTCCATGTATCCTTTGTAATATAATGCCAGTTTTTTGAGAATAAAGCCAGCTTTCCGCCCAAGGGTGCTTCCAGTTGTTCCCTGGTAGGCGGAATCAGAGTTAAGTCATTGAGCCTGTCCTGGTGTAGTGGTTGTTGTTGTTGTTGCTGTTGCACTACTTCTCTGGTTGGCAAGCTGCCACTGACGGCCTCTGTAGGAGCCCTTAGATTGACCTCTGCCTCTAGGGCGCCTGTTCCTGCCTCTCTGGGCTCTGTCCGAGTCTGGAAAGGACCAATTTTTAGTAGGCCAGTTTCTGCTGAATCTCGGTGGTTGTACTTGCAGGAAATCTTTAACTGTTTGCACAGATTTTGCCTTTTCTTCAACCTTTTTTAAGATCTCCTGAGCAGAGGAGCCAAATAAATTTTGTTTCTCCATTGGAGCATCCAGGAGTTTAGCTTTGACATGGTCTGGCAAAGATTGTTCCTTCAGCCAGGCATGCCTATGAATAACTGCTCCAGTCATAGCTGATCTAAATGAAGCCTCCAGTGCATCATAGCCACATTTTAAGAAGTGATTACTAACCTGTTGTGAATTGTGTACCAAATCCTGAAGGGATTTACGGTCTAGGGGTTCAGGAGAAGAAAGTTTCTTATTCAGTTCATCTAACAAATACTCTTGGTACTGTATCATATGAAATTGACAGTTTAATGCCCTGACAGAAAGAGTTGCAGAAGTATACACCTTCTTTCCCCATCTCTCTAAAGCTCTAGACTCTCTTTCAGAGGGTAGAGAATTATTGGCAGTAGCGGCCGCAACCCCTTTAGGGCCCTGAGAAACAGTTTCTGGGTCTGCAGAATGTGCTTTATACAGATGGAAATGAGAATCCGGGACCCTGTAGTATCTGTCAGGTTTGGCAGGGGCCGGAGGAAGAGTATCAGGGGCTGTACTGACATCATTGTACACATCATCAATTACATTCAGAACAGGAGGTATAGCTAAGGGCCTATGTTGAGGCAAATGCAAAAAGGTCCTTAATCTTTTTCTAGAATCAGAGAAATCCTGACCTTGCCATTGGAAATGCTCTCTCATGGAGTGTAGAGTCTCACCAAAGGAAAACTCTTCAGGAGGGGAGGCCGAAGGGATAGATTCCTCAGCATCTGAATCCTCATAAGGCGAGTAAGCCCCTTCCTGGTGGTCTGACAACTCAGACCCATCTGTGGAATCATCTGAAGAGTGTGGGTCAGAGGGGTCAGTCCTGGGCCTTTTGTCTGGAGGAGGGTGAGAGGCCCTGTCTGGGTGAGGTTGTGAACCCCTAATTAAGGAAATAAGGTCCTCAACAAGGCTGAGGATCTGAGAACTAGAGGAAGGCCTCTGGGAGGTAGTTTTGGTAGGCAAAGCTTTAGAAAGTTTGGCAGCTTTAGCCCTTGAAAAAGCTTTAATGGACATGGAAGCAGGGGGCCTAGCTGCCCCACGTGCAGGAGTAGAAATGTCCAAAGGTATGGTGTCGGACATTTCCTGAACACTGGTTTCGGTAGGAAGTTCTGTAGCCGACTCAGCCGGGGCCTCCCGGGCCTCGGTGGTCGGATGTATGGTTTCGGAAGAAGGAATCTCCGAGGACTCGGTTTTGGCCAAAACCGAGACACTCGCAGTAGGCCTAGCCGTGGTTTCAGCCGAAACCGCGGGCCGCGAGTGTCGGTCCTTTTCCTTGCGTTTTTTGACCATATGCGAAGTTGGAGTCTCCGACGGCATTTTATAAGCAAAAGCGGCTCCAAACAATTCCTCTGCAAACTCTGACCGACGTCTAAGAGTTCGTCGGTTGAAGGAAGCACAGGCTAAACAGGTCGATATGTTGTGGTCTGGGCCTAAGCAAGGAAGGCAGTAGGAATGGAAATCCTTATGAGGTATTTGTTTCCCACAAGTTAAATAATTATTTACTTTGTCTGACATCGGCTGAGGCAAGAAAGAGTCTCCAATGGGGTACTTAGCTTTTTTCGAAGTCTTTGGTAGCTGAATTCACTGGATCTGACCGACCGGCACTTGCGAACAGCTTCTGCTTCGGGCACCGCGCGGCAAGAAAGACTGAGGAAAATGGCATCGGCTGATGCTTTTATACCCCAGACGCTCTGACGTCGGGGAAAGTGCGACATCAGCCGAGGCCAGACCCAGACTTTGGAATCCGGCCGACCGAAGGGCTGCCTGAGGCAGGACAACCCATATGTTATGACTGCAGATGCATCCTTGAAGGACATCATGTTCGTGCAACAAATATGAATACCAGCCTAACTCATTCATACATATACATATAATTTTCACTCACACACACGTGTATGTGTTTGTAAATGTATATATATATATATATATATATATATATATATATATATATATATATAAATAAAACTTCTTCTATTTAAAACACTAAAATAATAAAGTAAATAAAACTTGGGCACAAACAGTTCAATTAAGCTTTCTCTTTCATCTAATAAGAGCGAAAGCTTAATTGAACTGTTTGGTGCCTGTGAGTTTTATTTACTTTATTATTTTAGTGTTTTAAATAGAAGAAGTTTTATTTTTATATTGTTTTCTCTTCTGGTGTATGGTTTTTGTTGTATATATATATATATATATATATATATATATATGTATGGGTCTACCTTATAACATTGAATCCCCACAACGCCGAATCACATTTCATTGAAGCAAATGCATTGAAACTGCAGAAGAGTGAAACTCCATATCATCAAACCACACTTCCAAGAACTGAAGGGACTTCCTATTCCTCCACAGGAACAGTAGTGAAGGAAACGGAGATACTGTAAATGTACAGTTCACTGGGTGGCTCTGTGGTAGATTTGGGAGTGCCATGGGTGTGTGCCCTTTTCTGCAATGTAGTGCAATCTCAGAGTTGGTATATTTAATTTGCAGGGCGTGGGGGCTGCAGGGGAGTGCAGCCCCCCTGCTAAAATGTAGGATGGGATACTGTAGGTTTCTGCTGTTTTGGGTGCTGGGTATGTTGTAGGTGGAGTTTCTGTAGTTATTTTGTTTTAGTACGGGGGTGTGCACACAGAAGTGTGGTTCAATGATTTGGAGTTTCACTCTTCTGCAGTTTCAATGCATTCATCTCAATGAAATGTGATTCAGTGTTGTGGGGGATTCAATATTATAAGGAAGACCCATATATGTGTGTGTGTGTATATATATATATATATATATATATATATATATATATATATATATATACATAAAAGCACTACAGAATCCTGAAAGCCCAAAATCCTAAAAGTTCAAAATCCAGAAAATACACAGGATATCAACACTTACTATAATCCAACAGAAGTACATACAGAAACAAATAAAACACAAACCATAGTACTCTTCTCCAAGTATACGTAGGGGGGCAAGCCCCCCTGCTCACCCCACACCCCCTGCTACTTAAATATATGAACTCTAAGAGTGTACTGAAGTGTAATCTTGGAATTGTTCTATTTAAGTAGCAGGGTGGGTGAATACTGCACAGCCTGCATATAGTTGAAGGGTAATATGTTTATGTATGTACTTGTGCTGGAATATAGTAAGTGTCAGTATCCTGTGTTTTCAGGATTTTGGTTTTTCAGGATTCAGTAGTGCTCCATATATATATATATATATATATATATATATATATATATTTATAGGTATACTTTTGTAATGTCAGCAGCCAGAATGTTGAACCCGCTTCCCCAAACACAGAGCTGCAACTTCACAAAACCTTGAATACCAAACGTCCGAACTGTAAAATCTCGCCCCCTTTTTGACCCATGTTAGCACTTGTTTGTAGATATGGCGTGGTTGGAAATGCCAACATTCGAAGTTTTTTAGAAATTTTATAGTGTTTGCAGTTCCAGTTTAGCAGAAACGGTTCGGTGATGTGACTATTTAGTAATACGTGATCGACATTATAAAGGTAAACCATATATATAGGATTACTATCAGATGTCTGAAATGCATTCTATCGACTGATCACTTCCCCGAAAATTAACAACAAAAATAAAAACATTGTTCACACAAATGAACAAAACCAGTAATGTTGACACATCATCAATCAACGTATTCGACATTACCCGGCATACCCTGCCTACCAGCCATTTCCAGCTAACATATTGCAGAGGGGCAAGTCCCGCTGCACCCTCCACACCCCCTGTTAATTATATATGCAGACTCTGAGATCGCACTACAGTGAGGAAATGTGTACATTTCCTGATCCCCACTGTACTGCAATCTTCAAGCAGAATATCGACTTCACAGCAACAAATGCACACTACTATTCACTGTTGTAGAGTTGACCATTGTCAGTTCGGCCTTCCATGAACTAGAAAATAGCCTTTCGACTATCCCAGTTTGATTGAATGCCGCCCGAAATTTTGATAGTAAATATATATATATATATATATATATATATATATATATATATATATATATATATATATATATATATATATGGGTCCCCTTCAGAATGCTGAAATTCAAAACTTCGAAACCCGTATGATTGAAGTTTTGAAATACCGACATTCTGAACGGGAAATCACATAAAGTGCGGACTGGGAGATTTTCCTTCTTCTCGCTGTAGTGCGATCTCGGAGTTGGTATATTTAAGTAGGTGGTGTGTGGGGGGGGGCACAGGGGGCGAAGTAATACACAGTTTAATGTTTGTTTTTTTTATTTTTACGAGTCTACTTCACATTTTCTAACATTCAAATGTTTGATCATATGGTCTCGGCCATATGAATTTTGAACATTTGAGCGTTCAGTTATGTGAAGTAGACCTATATAGATATACATATATCAATCATCATCTTCTATCGGCTGTTCCCGTTAGGGGTCACCACAGGGGATCACCTGTTTCCATTTCTTCCTGTCCTCTGCATCTTGCTCTGTCACACCAACCACCTGCATGTCCTCTTTCACCACATCCATAAACCTTATCTTAGGCCTTCCTCTTTTCCTGTTACCTGGTAGCTTCATCCTTAGCATCTTTTTTCCAATATACTTAGCATCCCTCCTCAGCACATGTCCAAACCAACGTAATCTTGCCTCTCTGGCTTTGTCTCCAAACCTTCCAACCTGGGCTGACCCTCTAATATACTTATTCCTAATCCTGTCCACCCTTGTCACACCAAGTGCAAATCTTAACATCTTTAACTCTGCCACATCCAGCTCAAACTCCTGACTTTTTGTCAATGCCACTGTCTCCAAACCATATAACATAGCTGGTCTCACTACCCTCTTGTAGACCTTCCCTTTCAGTCTTATTGGTACTCGTCTGTCACAAATCACTCCTGACATTCTTCTCCACCCACTCCATACTGCCTGTATTATCTTCTTCACCTCTCTTCCACACTCACCGTTATTCTGAACTATTGACCCCAAGTATTTAAACTCATCCACCTTTGCCATCGCTGCTCCTTGCATCCTCACCATTCTTCTATCCTCCCTCTCATTCACACACATATATTCTGTCTTGGTCCTGCTGACCTTCATTCCTCTTCTCTCTAGAGCATATCTCCATCTCTCCAGGGTCTCCTCCACCTGTTCCCTACTCTCACTACAGATCACAATGTCATCTGCAAACATCATAGTCCATGGGGTCTCCTGTCTGATCTCGTCTGTCAACCTGTCCATCACCATTGCAAATAAGAAAGAGCTCAGAGCTGATCCTTGATGTAACCCCACCTCCACCTTAAATGCATCCGTCACTCCCACCACACACACCACCGCTATCATACTACCCTCGTACATATCCTGTACCACTTTTACATACTTCCCTGACACTCCTGACTTCCTCATACAATACCACAACTCCTCTCTAGGCACCATGTCATATGCTTTCTCTAAGTCTACAAAAACACAATGCAACTCCTTCTGACATTCTCTGTACTTCTCCATCAACACTCTCAGAGAAAACATTGCATCTGTAGTGCTCTTTCCTGGCATGAAACCATACTGCTGTTCACTAATCATCACATCCCTTCTTAATCTAGCTTCCACTACTCTTTCCAAAAACTTCATGCTGTGACTCATCAATTTAATCCCTCTTTAGTTACTACAGCTCTGCACATCACCCTTATTCTTAAAAATCGGTACCAAAACACTTTTTCTCCATTCCTCAGGCATCCTCTCACTTTCTAAGATTTCATTAAACAATCTGGTTAAAAAGTCCACTGCCATTTCACCTAAACATCTCCATGCTTCCACAGGTATGTCATCTGGGCCAACAGCCTTTCCATTCTTCATTCTCTTCATAGCTATCCTTACTTCCTCCTTGCTAATCCATTGTACTTCATGATTCATTATGCCTACATCATCAAACTTTCTCTCCCTCTCATTCTCTTCATTCGTCAACCCCTCAAGTACTCTTTCCATCTCCTCAACATACTCTCCTCACTTGTGAGTATGTTTCCCTCATTATCCTTTATCACCTTTACCTGCTGCACATCTTTCCTAGCTCGGTCCCTCTGTCTAGCCATGTCAGTCCTTTTCTCCCTCCTTAGTGTCCAACCTTTCATACAACTCTTCATATGCCTTATCCTTAGCCTTCACCACCTCTCTCTTTGCCATGCACCTCATCTCCTTATACTCCTGTCTACTTTCTTCATCTCTCTGACAATTCCACTTCTTCTTTGCCAACCTCTTTGCCTGTATACTCTGTATACTCTTCTGTACTTCCTCATTCCACCACCATGTCTCCTTGTCGTCCTTCCTCTGTCCCGATGTGATACCAAGCACCTTTCTAGTCATCTGCCTTACTAGCTCTGCTGTAGTTACACAGCTATTTGGTAACTCTTCACTGCCACCCAGTGCCTGTCTTAACTCATCCCTGAACTCCACCTCACAATTACCCTTTTTCAATTTCCACCATTTGATCCTTGGTGCTGCCCTCACACTCCTCCTCCTCTTCTTGATCACCAATGTCATCCTACAAACCACCATCCTATGCTGCCTAACTACACTTTCTCCGGTCACCACTTTACAGTCTCCAATCTCCTTCAAACTGGCCCTCCTACATAAGATATAATCCACCTGTGTGCATCTTCCTCCACTCTTGTATGTCACCCTATGCTCCTCCCTCTTGTTAAAATATGTATTCACCACAGCCATGTCCATCCTTTTCACAAAATACACTACCATCTGACCTTCTGCATTCCTTTGTTTAACACCATACCTACCCATCACTTCCTCATCCCCTCTGTTCCCTTCACCAACATGCCCATTGAAATCTGCTCCAA
Source organism: Protopterus annectens (assembly GCF_019279795.1). NCBI lineage: Eukaryota > Metazoa > Chordata > Ceratodontiformes > Protopteridae > Protopterus > Protopterus annectens. The sequence continues at coordinate 350,848,630 of NC_056747.1, read as the reverse complement.
TCACCACTCTCTCACCCTTGGGTACAGTCATCACCACTTCATCCAATTCACTCCAAAATATTTCTTTCTCATCCATTGCACACCTAACTTGTGGAGCATATGCACTAACAACATTCATCATTACACCATCAATTTCCAGTTTCATAAGCATCACTCTATCCGACACTCTTTTAACCTCCAAAACACTCTTTGCATACTGTTCCTTCAGAATAACTCCTATGCCATTTCTCCTCCCATCCACACCATAATAAAACAATTTGAACCCACCTCCAATACACCTAGCCTTACCCCCCTTCCATCTGGTCTCTTGCACACACAATATACCAACCTTCCTTCTGTCCATCATATCAGCTAGCTCTCTCCCTATACCAGTCATACTGCCAACATTCAAAGTTCCGACCCTCACTACCACAGTCCTAGCCTTTCTCCTCTCCTCCTGCCTTCGGCCATGTCTTCCGCCTCTTCTCCTCCTCCGGCCAACAGTAGTCCAATTTCCGCCAGCACCCTGTTGGCTAACAGTACTGGTGGCGGTCATTGTTAACCTGGGCCTCAACCGATCCGGTATGGAAATATTTACTGGTGACTGCATGAAATGATTTGGCGAAGTTTTACGCCAGATGCCCTTCCTGACGCAAGATGCAACCCTCCCCATTTATCCGGGCTTGGGACCAGCACAAAGAAATGCACTGGCTTATGCATCCCAGTGGCTGGGTATATATATATATATATATATATATATATATATATATATATATATATATATATTGTGTGTGTGCATGTATAGATTCACATTTGTTTTAATTCCTGTTTGTTCATAGGATAAGTGGCCTGGTCTGTTGACCCTTTTCAGCTACAAACCAAAGAGCTGATGATAAGTCAGAGTCTTTCTATCAACAAAATTATATACAGAGTGAGTACATAGCAAATATTCAGAATATGCTGGTAAGATTGAATGCAAACTGAGTGTGATTAAAGGATGAAAAGATCCAGTCAGAGAGCACTGAGGAAAATAAATACATGTAAAATACAAGTTAAGATATGCATAAAATACAATGGAATCATACAAATGCATAACCTCCAGAAAACAAAATATTTATGTATAAAATGCCACATTATCGGGTTAAAAAAAGTTTATTAAATGTATTCTATTAGTTATGATATGGAATGGTAAGTTATATAACCACTGTCAGGGTAGCAGATGCATCTATATTTAAATAAATGAATAATAAAATAATATAAATGAATCTATATTCATTAAAGTGATACTCTTTTAGAGCATCTTTGAAACTTCTGTACACCAACACACACACAAAAAGCATATATATATATATATATATATATATATATATATATATATATATATATCTATACACACACACACATATATATATATATACATATATATATAAAATGTATATATGCAACAATGCTAAGGAAGGACAATGGAGAATAAATGCATTAAAGAGTACTGTTGAAGATGTATATACAAAAATAGCAGTCTCAAGAGGAGTGTGTATATTAAGTAAAAGTTTAACAGATGCAGCATGTGCTGAACTCTTGGCACTGGTTTTAATAATTTAATACATCCTAGCAAGCTGGAAAAGGAACCTAATAGTTTGCTGAGTTGGATGCTGGGATAAATATATCAGTGAATGACTTGTAAGTGACAGAGCATCAGCAATGTAAATATAAGACTACTTAAAATTGTTATGCTACTTACAGGACCTGCTAGTAGAAGCCACATCTTTTACAAATGTTAACTTCTCAAGCAGCATAATAGTACTTTCAAAAGAGCATTCAGCAAACAGCCTGGTGAGGAAGAAAGCCTAGAAGGTTTTACTAACTGAATAGATAAATTGTTATTTATAAGTTTTCAGTCAGGCTTGAATGCAAAAATGCTTGTCAAAAAATAACTTTTATTTGTAATGAGCTATTTGATATTTGCAAATTTTCTTGGAAAACACAGCTTAGCTAGAAACATCATCTGAAAATGAATGATCTTTTTAAATCAGGAAATGGCAGAAAAGGAGAAAATTGTCTTCTTGCTATTTTATATTCCATAGAAATTTCTGTAGGGTACTTTAGTTAACAGTTTTATCAAGGTGGCTCACCTCATCACAAAAGGTTTCTCATCCAGAAAAAAAGAGATCATTGTTCCCCTCTACTCATCACTCATTAGACTCATTATAGAGTACAACGCCCCTTTTGGTATGTACCTCACAAGACATCTACAACAACTGGAAAGGCCACAGAAATACCTTACAAAGAGGATTACTGGCCTCAAACAGATGCCCTATGCAGACCGTCTCAAAAAACTCCAGCTTTACTCTGTTGCATATCTCCTACTCAGAGGTGATCTCTGCCTAACATACAAAGCTATGTCAAACCCAGAGCTGTTGGACATGCTCCACTTAAAGAAATCCCAATCCCTCCGAGCTACATGCTGTAGGGACCTAAACCTTGTCACCACAATAAACAGAACATGCTGGAGGGATAGATTCCTGTCCCACAGATTTCCCATACTCTGGAACAGACTACCTATCTATGTCAAACAGAGCTCCTCATTAACACTCAAGAAAAATCTTGATAATTGGATGGGAAATAGGAAATTCACCTCAGGGAGCACTTTTGTGGCTTTGCTCGACAGGGGCACAGGAAAATAATTTTCTTGGGTGGCAAAAGCCAGGGTACCTTTTTAGCTAGGCTTATATAGGACCTAGTGCTAATAGCCTAGTACCTACCTATGAAGTAAAGTCTGGTTTATTATTGGCAGTTTTAAGGATTGTACTGTATCTTGAAAGTGTAATAATTTGATGCAAAGTATTCTAGCATAATCAGAGGAAGAGTTTATGTATAGTGCCCTGTGCGCCACTTCTGTTATGATGGACTCTTGACTTTTTTTCCTCGGTAAGATGAAAGAGAATGTCCTGAATAACCATTAGTAGGTTGTTAAAGTCACACATTTTAGAAAATCTCATAAAGAGAATGATATTATGCTGGTTTCTTGCTTCGAGGTCAGTCAGTCTTTCACAGATGCAAATTCACTGGAAATCAGGTCAATTTTGGATGCAGCATTAGAAATATTCACATCACAGATTGAAACCGTTGCCTCAGACTGAAAAATCCAATAAATTCATCCAGCCAAAGAAGTATATTTTTATTGCACTCTTTGCCCTTGCTGTTTGTCAACCATCAGCCCACTCCTTGGTCAACTGGCCCAACCATTCCCTATCAACAGGGCAAGGGTCATTTGTGAGGGGGCCATCGGTCTGACAGCCATCAGGGGTGGTTTGAGGATTTTCTTGTTTTTGTCCCTAGCCCTACCTTCATACACCCAGCAAAGCACTGGGGAGAGACATGCAATGGGAGGTCCCTCACTTCTAGAGGTGGTGTTCCTCTAAGCAGGCCTGCTCTTCCCTGCCTAGCATGAGTAGTGTCTTTCCCAATCTCCAACAGGAAAATTACAGTAGCTCATTGTGCCTTTAAGTGCATGCACACCCCTCTCACTTCCAGGAAGAGGTAATGCCCCTTCACTCCTCTACTTCCATGCATGGCTTATCCAGTGCCATGCCACTAATCAAACCCTGACTGCTTGAGTTGCAGTCAGGCTTCTAGCTGTCTGCGTCACCATGCTAGGCCAAAGTACAATTAATACTACTGAGTTGCATTCTTCACAGACACCTGTAATGCCTGAAATGCATCTTGCAATTTAGTGAGAGGAAGATTATTAACAGAAGTGTTTGCTGATGTAGGTAATTGTCTTCATTTTCTGAAGTTTTATGCCTTTCAGGGTTAATTTCTCTAATGCTGGAACTGAAGAAATGTCTTTATAACTCAAGATGCTATATCCTCTCTAGCTTTGCTAGCCATGCTGATAAAATGTTACACTGCATTTTTTTCTGCAATCTATAGAATACCAGATTAATTTAAATATCTATAAATACTTTGGAGGAAGAAAAAATAGCTACAGACTATAATAAAATATAGTCCCAAGTATTTTCAATGAAACATCTTGAAAACGGACAACAAATCAAAATTAGCAAAAGCACACCCTCATAGCTTAGTCATAGATCATAGATTAGTACTAGGCTAACTGCCCTTGTGAGCCATTTTAAGCCTAGCCAGTTATCCTTTGTGAGACTCAAACCCTGCACCTTGTGTTTATAAGGCAAACACCTTAACCATTAGGCCACCCTCCCAACCCATCACTTTAGAATCCCCAAAAAATGCAGTTTGTTAAACAGAAACCTACTACAATGCCAGATCTTCCTGAACTGAAATGAGAAGAGACTTCACTACTACATCTCACCAAGGGATGCTCCACAATACCAAAGGTATTTTCTTTTTGTCTGCCCTTCTCTTTTTCTGGTCATTTCATCCTCTACTGAAATAAATGGAACAGCATTCATAAAAATCTGCCTGCACCTCTCTTACTTTTAAAAAAATATTTCTAATATAAAAAAAAATGACCCAGTGACATTACAGCTACACCTTTACATTCCAATTATTGACCCCTCATTCCAGGACCACTTTCCCTGTACACATTTCACTGCAGCAAATGTCAACTTTACTGGCTCACAAAACTACATTGTATTACAGTGTCTTTTCAATGCAGGCTTTGGTTTCAGTGGGCCAGATTCAGGAAGCCTCCGTGTAAGAGTTATAACTCTTACACGGAGGCTGCAGTTAAACGGTGTGATGTCAGCATGTCATGCATATGCATGAGGTGCATGAGGCATGCTGAATCACACTGTAACTCTTACACGGTCCGTGTAAGAGAGTAGAAGCGTGTCCGTAGGCTAAGCCCTGCATGCGGACACGCCCCCGGAAGTGTAGAATGGCTGAAAGTAAACAGCCACGAGAGAGGCCATGGAAATGTAAATAAACACTACAGAACACATTCCCCCACAGACCATCAGTGTACAAAGTGAACAGATGCTATAAAATGAAAATAAAAACTGTTTTTTTTTTTAAAACCCGTAAATGTGTGCTACTGTGCAATTGCAGTTAGCAGGCAGTGGAGAAGGATATGAGAACTAAATATGCAAAGTAAGCCAAGAAGAAATAGCTTAGCGGTAGAGTTGCCGGCTTAAGAGTAGGCAGGCAGGGTTCAAGCCCACACAACAACCTTTTTTTTTTTTTGTAAATAAGCACTAAAAAGGCCCCTGACAGTATTGTACAAATGTAAAAGTATACCCTTTTGTAAAATGGAATGAAATGGAGCATATATTTTGAAGTAACACAATAATAAAAATATTTAGAAATGTACTGATAGCTAAACTGCAGTGAGACAGAGTGCTTGTAGCTGAGTAGTGTTTAAAAAGCTGCAAATTGCTTGCCTGTAGCTAAGCACTGGTTTAACAGGCTCAAACTGTGTGCAACTAGCTGTGCTCAGCTTAACATGTGTGTCACCAGCCAATTAAGGTTTATCCCAGCGCACACCGTTTGCGCGCTGCTCCCACAAGCCAACTGCCAGTGCGCATGTGTTAGCTCCGCGCAAATGAGCGCAGACCTGGTTTTAAGTGCTTAAAAGTGCTTTTGGCA